>NC_083402.1:2617124-2917124 GCF_020745735.1 Hemiscyllium ocellatum
GCAGGATGTGGGTTACTGTGAGGCACAGTTGCTGACACCAGGAGATTTCACTCTGAGCGACGGGCTCCAAGATGCTGGGACACGCAAGTTTTAATAACGGCCTTTTCCTGACCATCTTCATGCAGCTACTTCAGGATCTGCCCCGGATCCTGGCTCAGAGTGGTTCCGAAGGTAAGCTGACCCCAGTGAAGGTCCTGGCTCTGACAAGCACAAACCAAAGGGTCTCAGCAGCTCTGGCATCGACGGAGAGAGAAACATGGTTCACATTTCAGCTCCAGTCCAACTCACCTTCTGGACTGAGAGCGCCTGGGAATGGGGGGGATAGAGGAGAGGATGGAGGTGGGGGTCCAGAGGAACACAGAGAGAGAGAGAGAGAGAGAAGAAGCAGACAAAGGGATGGTGAGTGATCAGGATACGGGCGATCAACTAGCAGAGATAGATAAATGAGTTGACTTTTCTGGGAATAACTCCAACAGAGCCAGGTTCTTCAGCACTTTCTGACTGGGATATCAGTCTCCAGCTGCTCTCTGTTCTATGTGGCTGTCTCTGACACTTCACGGTGACACTGGCACAGGACTGTTCAGCTCAACTACTGCCGGGATCACACCGGCATCTCACCGGGATCACACTGCGATCGCACCGGGATCTCACTGCGATCACACCGGGATCTCACTGGGATCACACCGGATCTCACTGCGATCTCACCGGGATCTCACTGGGATCTCACTGTGATCTCTGTATAAAGGAAGTAGGAGTATACTTAAGAGGGAAATCAGGAGGGCAAAACGGGGCATGAGATAGCTTTGGCAAATAGAATTAAGGAGAATCCAAAGAGTTTTTACAAATATATTAAGGACAAAAGGGTAACTAGGGAGAGAATAGGGCCTCTCAAAGATCAGCAAGGCAGCCTTTGTGTGGAGCCACAGAGAATGGGGGAGATACTAAATGAATATTTTACATCAGTATTTACTGTGGAAAAGGATATGGAAGATATAGACTGTAGGGAAATAGATGGTGATGTCTTGCAAAATGTCCAGATTACAGAGGAGGAAGTGCTGGATGTCGTGAAATGGTTAAAGGTGGATAAATCCCCAGGACCTGATCAGGTGTACCCGAGAACTCTGTGGGAAGCTAGAGAAGTGATTGCTGGGCCTCTTGCTGAGATATTTGTATCATCGATAGTCACAGGTGAGGTGCTGGAAGACTGGAGGTTGGCAAACGTGGTGCCACTGTTTAAGAAGGGTGGTAAGGACAAGCCAGGGAACTACAGACCGGTGAGCCTGACCTCGGTGGTGGGCAAGTTGTTGGAGGGAATCCTGAGGGACAGGATGTACATGTATTTGGAAAGGCAAGGACTGATTCGGGATAGTCAACATGGCTTTGTGTGTGGGAAATCATGTCTCACAAACTTGATTTAGTTTTTTGAAGAAGTAACAAAGAGGATTGATGAGGGCAGAGCAGTAGATGTGATCTATATGGACTTCAGTAAGGCGTTCGACAAGGTTCCCCATGGGAGACTGGTTAGCAAGGTTAGATCTCATGGAATACAGGGAGAACTAGCCATTTGGATACAGAACTGGCTCCAAGGTAGAAGACAGAGGGTGGTGGGGGAGGGTTGTTTTTCAGACTGGAGGCCTGTGACCAGTGGAGTGCCACAAGGATCGGTGCTGGGTCCTCTACTTTTTGTCATTTGCATAATAGGTACAGTTAGTAAGTTTGCAGATGACACCAAAATTGGAGGTGTCATGGACAGCGAAGAGGGTTACCTCAGATTACAACAGGATCTGAACCAGATGGGCCAATGGGCTGAGAAGTGGCAGATGGAGTTTAATTCAGATAAATGTGAGGTGCTGCATTTTGGGAAAGCAAATCTTAGCAAGACTTATACTCTTAATGGTAAGGTCCTAGGGAGTGTTGCTGAACAAAGAGACCTTGGAGTGCAGGTTCATAGCTCCTTGAAAGTGAGTTGCAGGTAGATAGGATAGTGAAGAAGGTGTTTGGTATGCTTTCCTTTATTGGTCAGAGTATTGAGTACAGGAGTTGGGAGGTCATGTTGTGGCTGTACAGGACATTGGTTAGGCCACTGTTGGAATATTGTGTGCAATTCTGGTTTCCTTCCTATCGGAAAGATGTTGTGAAACTTGAAAGGGTTCAGAAAAGATTTACAAGGATGTTGCCAAGGTTGGAGGATCTGAGCTACAGGGAGAGGCTGAACAGGCTGGGGCTGTTTTCCCTGGAGTGTTGGAGGCTGAGGGGAGATCTTATAGAGGTTTACAAAATTATGAGGGGCATGGATAGGGTAAATAGACAAAGTCTTTTCTGTGGGATCGGGGAGTCCAGAGCTAAAGGGCATAGGTTTAGGGTGAGAGGGGAAAGATATAAAAGAGACCTAAGAGGCAACTTTTTCACACAGAGGGTGGTACGTGTATGGAATGAGCTGCCAGAGGAAGTGATGGAGGCTGGTACAATTGCAACATTTAAGAGGCATCTGGATGGGTATATGAATAGGAAGGGTTAGGAGGGATATGGGCCGGGTGCTGGCAGGTGGGACTAGATTGGGTTGGGATATCTGGTCGGCATGGACGGGTTGGACCGAAGGGTTTGTTTCCGTGCTGTACATCTCAGTGACTCTATGCTTTCACTGGGATCTCACCAGGAACTCACCAGGATCTCAGTTGGATCTCACCAGGATCTCACCAGATTCTCACAGGATGTCACCGGGACCTCATTGGAATCTCACCCTGACCTCACTGGGATCTCGCCAGGATCTTACAAGGGTCAACCAGCATCTCAGCGGGTTCTCACAGGGATCTCACACAAACTCACTAGGATCTTACCAGGAACTCACTGTGATCTCACCAGGATCTCACTGGGATCTTACAGGGATCTCAATGGGGTCTCAGTGGGATCTCACCGGGATCTCACTGGGATCTCACTGTGACCTCACCGGGATCTGTCTGGGATCTTACCGGGATCTCACCGGGATCTCACTGGGATCTCACTGGGATCTTACCGGGATCTCACCGGGATCTCACTGTGATCTCACCGGGATCTCACAGGGATCTCACTGTGATCTCACCGGGATCTTACCGGGATCTCACCGGGATCTCACTGAGATCTCACTGGGATCTCACTGGGATCTTACCAGGATCTCACCGGGATCTCACGGGGATCTCACTGTGATCTCACTGGGATCTTACCGGGATCTCACCGGGATCTCACTGTGATCTCACCGGGATCTCACGGGGATCTCATGGCTGTTTGTTGTCAGACAGTTTGTAACACAGAAATATTTCTCCAGTCACTTGGAGCAGTTACTCAGCATCTGGTGAATAGGTTGAAGATGTTGCTGAATACAGTGAACAGAATTCTTGCAACTTGTACCCAGCAATAGCAGGACCCACAGGAGCATTGAAATTCAGAGGGACCTTGGTGTAAGTCCCTGAAAGAGGCAGCAGAAGTGGATAAGGTGGTAAAGAAGGTCGATGGAACACTTATCTTCATCAGATAGGGCACTGGGCATCAAGGTTGGCATGTCATGTTCCAGCTGTACAAACCTTTCCTTTGGCCACATTTCGAGGATTGTGTGAGTTCTGGTTGCTGCTCTATAGGATGGATGTGCAGCTTTAGGAGAGGGTGCAGAAGGGGTTTACCAGGATGTTGCCGGGATTGGAGGGGATTACCCTGAAGGGGAGGTCGGACAAACTTGGGCTGTTTCCACTCGAGCATCGGAGACTGAGGGGGGGAACCTGATCGAGGTGTTTACAATTCGGAGAGGGATGGATGGGGTGGCTAGTCAGAGTCTGCTTCCCAGGGTGGGAGTGTCACATACTGGGGGGGATCGGTGTAAGGGGAGAGGGGGAAAGGTGTTTACACAGAGGGTGGTAGGGACCTGGGACACACTGCCAGAGGAGGTGGATACAACAGCAACGTTTAAGAGACATTTGGACAGACACATGACCAGGCAGTGACCCAGAGGGATATGGACCATGTACAGGCTGATGGGATTAGTGTGGAATGACATCATGGTCAGCACAGACACGATGGGCCAAAGGGCCTGTTCCTGTACTAGACTGTTCTGTGTTCCATGATTTGCTTCTCTCTGTTGTTCTTGCAATCTCTATCACTTTGTTTTTCTATCTCTCTCTCTCTCTCTCTCTCTCTCTCTATCTATCTCAATGATCTCTCTCTGTTCACTGCTTATTTATCTACTTTTATCTCACTCAACTTTTCCATCTCTGCAC
Source organism: Hemiscyllium ocellatum (assembly GCF_020745735.1). Lineage (NCBI taxonomy): Eukaryota > Metazoa > Chordata > Chondrichthyes > Orectolobiformes > Hemiscylliidae > Hemiscyllium > Hemiscyllium ocellatum. The sequence goes on from NC_083402.1 coordinate 2,621,369, forward strand.
TGGCGTCTTTCACCGTCTCTCTTTTGTTTTGTCTTTAGATCCATTTCTCTCCATTGGAATCTCCCCCCTCTCTCGCCCAGTCTTTCTCTTTCTGCTGGTCTCTCTTCCTCCGATCTCTCTCTCTCTCTCTCTCTCTCTCTCTCTGTCTCTCTTCCTCCAATCTCTCTCTCTCTCTCCCTCTCGTTCTCTCAGTGGAAACAGTCTGTGTGTGATGATGCTATTATAGAAGGTGGGGTGCGGAAGGGGTGTCAAGTTGGGAGGAGGCTTTGGGGGCCTTGGATAGAGCAGGAGCAGAGAGAGATTCTAACAGGAGTATTGTGCGTATGTACTCACTGTAACTGGAGAAGCAAGAAGACAAAGCATTTCTTAAATCTTAAGATATGGACACTCAGTGGTGGGGCCAGCATTGACTCTCAAGGGGCAGTGATTGTGGTGTCTCTTGTTGGTGATGGTCATTACTTGGCATTTGTGTGGCGCGAATGTTACTTACGACTTGTCAGCCCAAGACTGGAGATTGTCCAGGTCTTGTTACATTTGAACACGGACTGTTTCAGCATCTGAGGAGTCACGAATGGTGTTGAACATTGTGTAATCATCAGAGAACACCCCCACTTCTGACCTGATGATGGAGATTTTCTGAAGCAGCTGAAGATGGTTGGGTCGAGGTTATTAATGTGGATTTCCTGATGACCTTTGAGAAAATCCCTCCTGAGAGACTGTTCCCTGAAGGTGGAGCTGATGAACCTGAAGATCTCTGATTGGTCAAGATTGAAACGGTGAGCCCAAAGGGTCAACCCAGGAGCAGGCCTTTCGAGAATGGAGCAGATCCCACAGGCAGACCCACTGTGGTCTCATCGAATGGCAGACCATCACTGAGGGGCTGTTTGGGACACACTTTCTCCTACTTTCTGTGGTTTGTCAAGAGGCTGCAGGCAGGAGACAGATGGAGGAATGGGCAGGAAGGAAATGGTTGTGTCTTGTGAGGATCGATGCTGGGTCTCACGGTATTCATGAACAGCCTTGAAGGTTACATTTTTTTCAATTAGATTCCCTACAGTGTGGAAACAGGCCCTTTGGCCCAACAAGTCCACACTGGCCCTCTGAAGAGTAACCCACCCAGACCCATTTCCCTCTGACTAACACACCTAACACTATGGGCAATGTAGCCTGGCCAATCCACCCTAACCTGCAGATCTTTGGACTGTGGGAGAAAACCCACGCAGACACTGGGAAAATGTGCAAACCCCACACAGACAGTCACCTGAGGGTGGAATCCAACCTGTGTCCCTAGCGCTGTGAGGCAGCAGTGCTAACCACTGAGAGCCACTGGGCTGTCCTAAATAGAATGCAAACCTACACATTTGCTGCTGACACACTCAGGAACAGTAGGCAGAAACCCCAAATCATAAAGAGATTCAACGAAGGTGCAAAATCTGTGACTAATGTGTTCTCACATTGACAGACGTGAAATCACCCACTCTGCGCAGGAAAGGGATTCTCTCCAGCACTATTCTGACAATGTCATCAAAATGTACAGAGAAAGATCCCAAAGACTAATGGAATTAGAAAGGGTGGGGTTTTTTTTCTTTGATCAGATGACACTCAGGTCTCTTTGTTGAAACATTTCCAGCTCTGGAATTCCAGAGACTGGGCTGAGAGAGGGACAGCACTGGCAGCTGAATGTGGCAGGATTTCGATGTTTCAGGTGTGAGGGAGAAGGGGTGGGAGAGTTGCACGGCTGGTAACGGACTATCTCACTGCTGTACCGAGGGAGGAGACATCAGAGGGCTCACACGATGGGGCAGTATGGGTGGGACTCAGGAATGGGAAAGGTGAAAGTACAACACCACAGGCCTCTCAACAGCCAGCAGGAAGTAGAGGAGAGACTATGTAGACAGATTTTGGTGGGTGATTTTAACTCCCCCCCCCCTCCGCCCCCACAGTGACTCACTATGTGCTGGGGCTTGGTATGGGGCAGAACTTGTAAAGACCATTCAGGAGGGACTCTGGACACAATCCCTAAACAGTCCAATGGGGGAAGGAGTACTCCCGCACCTGGGTTTTGGGAAATAGGCCCGGCAAGATGAGTGGAGTTTCAGCGGGTGAACATTTCTGGAGTAATGACCATAATTATGTGAGTTTTAACACACTCAGGGATAAGGATAACAGCTTTCCTCGGGTGATGGTGTTAAACTGGAGGAAGGAAAACTGAAACAACATTGGGCAGGCCGTTGTTTGAGGGTAAATCTATATCAGACATTGGGGAGTATTTCAAACAGCAGTTGATAAGAGTTCAGGAGCAGCACTTTCCCGTGAGAATGAAGGAGAGGTACGGCACGTTAGTTGACCGGGGATGTTGTGATCTTGGTCAGAAAGAAAAAGGAAACATACATTAGTTCTGGGCGGATGGGAACTGGTGAAGCCCTTGAAGTATATAAGGAAAGTAGGAACAAACTTAAACAAGGAATTAGAAGGGCTAAAAGGAGGCATGAAAAACCATTAGTAAATAGAATTAAAGAGAATCCCAAGGCTTTTTATACAGATATAAAAAGCAAGAAGGTAGCCAGGGAAAGGGTTGGCCCACTCACAGACAAAGGAGGGAATCTATGTGTGGAGCCAGAAGACGGGGGTGAGGTTCTAAAGGGATACTTTGTGTTGGTATTCACCAAAGAGAAGGAATTGGTGGAGGATTATCTCAGGGAAAGGAGTGTTGCGTTTCTAAGCCAAGTTGCTATTAAAAAGGAAGAAGTGGTACGTGTCTTAAGAACTATTAATGTAGCTAAGTCCCTAGGTCCTGATGAGATCCATCCCAGATTATTGAGGAAGGCAAGAGAACAAATTTCTGGAGCATTGACACACATCTTCGTATCCTCTTTGGCCACAGGCAGTGTCCCGGATGACTGGAGAATAGTCAATGTTGTCCCATTGTTTAAGAAGGATAACAGGGATAATGCAGGAAATTACAGCCTGTAAGTCTCACGTCAGTGGTAGATAAATTATTGGAAAGGGTTCTCAGGGACAAGATCCATACGCATTTGGAAGCAAATGGACCTATTAGCGATAGACAGCATGGTTTTGTGCAGGGGAAGATTGTGCCTCACTAACTTGATTGAGTTTTTTGAGGAGGTGAAGATGATTGATGAGGGAAAAGCAGCTGTTGTTAACTACATGGACTTCAGTAAAGCCTTTGACAAGGCCCGTCATGGCAGACTGGTACAAAAGGTGAAGTCACGTGGTATCAGGAAACTAATTAGTATGTTTGTGGACAATACAAAGATTGGTGCTGATGTGGATAGTGAGGAGGATTGTCAGAGGATACAGCAGGATATAGATCAGTTGGAGGCTTGGGCAGAAAGATGGCAGATGGAGTTTATTCCGGATAAGTGTGAGGTGATGTATTTTGGAAGGTCAGGTCCAGGTGGGAATTATACAGTGAATGGCAGAACCCTTTGGAGTTTTGCTGTTCAGGGGGGTCTGGGTGTGAGGTCCACAGATCATCGAAGGTGGCAGTGCAGGTGGAGAGGCAAGTGAAAGAGGCCTACAGCATGTTTGCCTTCATTGGAGGGACATTGAGAATAAGGATGGGCAGGTTATGCTGCAGCTTTATCGAACTTTAGTTTGGTCAGACTTGGAATATTGCATACAGTTCTGGTCACCGCACTACCTGAAGGGTTTGGATGCTTTGGAGATGGTAGCGAAAAGGTTTCCCAGGATGTTGCCTGGCATGGTGGGAGTTTAGCGATGGAGGAAGGTTGGATGGACTGGGCTGGTTTTCACTGGAACGCAGGGATTCAAGGGGCGACCTGACAGAAGTTTATCCAGTTGTGAATGGCATGGATCGTGTGGGGAGTGCGAGGCTTTTACCCAGGGTGGAGGGGTCACTTACTCAGGGTCACAGGTTCAAGGTGCGGGGGGGGGGGGGAGTTTATAAGAGATGTGAGAGACAAGTTGTTCACACAAACGGTGGGGAGGTTCTGGAAGGAGCTGCCTGAGGAGGTGGTGGAACCAGACACATTAGCAACATTCCAGAAACACCTGGATAAATACAGGGATAGGAAAGGGAATACAGGGGTAAGGATCCTGTAAGGGAAGACAGGTTCAGTGTGGAAGGGCAAAACGTGTCAGCGCAGGCTTGAAGGGCCGAAGGGCCTGTTCCTGTGCTGAATCGTTCTTTGTCTTTTGTGTACAACTTAACTGCCCAATCAGAACTCCAGCTTTAGGGACCGCAATACCAGAGAACATTTATCATCATTGCAGAACAGGCTGGAGAAACTCAGCAGGTCCAATTTCCATGAGCTCCTCTTCTGAAGACTTATACCAGCCTCACAAAGTTAACTCTGTTTTCCTCTCCACAGACACTGCCAGATCTGCTGAGTTTCTCCAGCACATTCTGTATTTGTTTCTGATTTCTGGTATCTGCAGGATTTTGCTTGTGTTGAGGAATTTGTCGGATTTTAGCTGTTTATCCCACACCTGCAGAGGGTGCAGTTTAAATTCACCCAAGACAGCCAGGACTGCAAGGGTTAAATTCCGAGGTTTGGTTACACAGGACACATGGATTTAAGGAGATTTAATGGAATAAATTAATTAAATTGTTGAACAGCCTAATGGCGACAAATGGGTGAATAGAGAGACACAACTGGGGAGTCAGGATTTGGGGAATAATCTGAACATTTGAGTGAGATCTCTCAGGAGGGAATTAGGGAAGACTTTGCTGCACTAAGGCAATGTAGGCCTGGGCCTGTCTTAGGGTGTGCGCTTCTGTGTTGATTCGGTCGCCCGAGATAGAAATGGAGAGGTCTAGGAAGGGGAGGGAGGAGTCTCAGCACCACCCTCCTAACCTGCAATCTTCTTCCCAACCTCTCCGCCCCCACCCCACTCCGGCCTATCACCCTCACCTTGACCTCCTTCCACCTATCACATCTCCATCGCCCCTCCCCCAAGTCCCTCCTCCCTACCTTTTATCTTAACCTGCTTGGCACACTCTCCTCATTCCTGATGAAAGGCTCATGCCCGAAACGTCGATTCTCCTGCTCCTTGGATGCTGTCTGACCTGCTGCGCTTTTCCAGCAACACATTTTCAGCTCTGGGTCTGTCTTACTCAGATAGTGATTGATGTTTAATTGATTGTTAGTTTTATTTCAGGACAAATAGATTCTAATTTGGGACAGGGTGCAAAGCTGGGAGTACAGAGATGGGTTACTGATCTGCCCTGATCTGACTGACCCGTACAAGTCCCACGGTGTGAGAAAGTGCTCTCCTTTGCTCCAAGTCCTCTTGACCAGCAACTCCCACTGATCCAGAGTCAGACATCCCAGCCCAACCATCATCCCCGGATCTGAGGCCTCTGACTCCCTGAGCTGACCACTAGGGCTTTCAGATCCCCCTCCCTACCCCCCGTCCACTCCACTCTCACCCTCATTGGCCAGGATCTCCCTTTCTCACTCCCTCACTCGCTGTTTCCCCTAGTGCCATTCCCACAGAGCCATCATTATCACAGGGTCCCGTATCCAGGAAGTGCCACAAGCCAAGTGTGAACAGAAGCCAAATTTAGCAAAAGTAGACTAGAAGTAACAACTTGGAGGTACGTCAGTGTCAGGGCAGAGGGATTTATTCAAGAGGTTCACAGGAACTGTGTTCCCACCAAGAGAAAGGGTGTGATGGTCAGATTCAGAGCTTGGATGTTGAGGACCCTCTTGGGTAAGACAGGACATAAACAGAAAGCTTATGACCAACAATCAGAACTCAATATTGTCACAGGCCCAGGGCAATGTGAAAACCGAGGGGTGAATTTAAAAAAATACAAAACTCCAAAGAGGGTACGCAGCAGTGACTCTTTGGGTATTGCAGGAATCAGTGCTTAGACTCCCGCTATTCACAACATACATGTTAATGACTTCGATGAGGGAACAAAATGTAATTTCTCCAAATTTGCAGTTGACACAAAACTTGGTGGGAGGGTGAGGTGTGAGGAGCAGATAGAGCTAGTAGGTAATTGCAACTAGCTGAATGAGTAGGGAAATGCATGGCAGATGCAGTACAATGCAGATAAATGTGAGATTATCCGCTGTACCAACAAAAACAGGAAGGCAGATTATTATCTAAACTGGTGAAGGGGAAGGTGTGCTGAGGTCTGGGTTCCCTTGTACACCAGTCACTGAGAGTAAACATGCAGGGAAGGAACAAAATGATATGTTGGCCTTTGGAACAAGAGGATTTGTAAAGAAGGTGTTTGGTATGCTTGTCTTTATTGGTCAGAGCATTGAGTACACAGGTTGGGAGGTCATGTTGCGGCTGTACAAGACATTGGTTAGGCCACTTTTAGAACACTGAATACAATTCTGGTCTCCGTCCTGTAAGGAAGGATGTTGTTAAAGTTGAGAGGATTCAGAAAAGATTTACAAGGATGTTGCCAGGGTTGGTGGGTTTGAGCTACAGGGAGAGGCTGAACTGGCTGGGGCTGTTTTCCCTGGAGGGTCGGAGGCTGAGGGGTGACCTTGTAGAGATTTATAAAATCAGGAGGGGCAGGAATAGGGTAAGTAGACAAAGTCTTTTTTTTTCCCAGGTTATGGGAGTCCAACACTGGAGGGTATTGGTTTAGGGTGAGAGGGGAAAGATATAAAAGAGGCCTAAGGGGCAACTTTTTCACACAGAGGGTGGTACATGTATGGAATGAGCTGCCAGAGGATGTGGTGGAGGCTGGTACAATTGCAACATTTAAGAGGCGTCTGGATGGGTATATGAATAGGAAGGGTTTAGAGGAAGATGAACGAAATGCTGGCAGTGGGACAAGGTCAGGTTGGGATGTCTGGCAGATGCAGATGAGGTGTACTGAAGAGTCGGTTTCCCTGCTGGATGACTCCAAGTCAGAAACAGGGGGTAGCTTGCTGCAATTGTACAGGACCTCACTTGGAATTTGACCCTCAGGCGACTGTCTGTGTGGAGTTTGCACACTCTCCCCGTGTCTGTGTGGGTTTGCTCCGGGTGCTCCGGTTTCCTCCCACAGTCCAAAGATGTGCACTTTAGGTGGATTGGCCATGCTAAATTGTCCTGTAATATCCAGGGATGTGCAGGCAAGGTGGGTTTGCCATGGGAAATACAGGATTACAGAGATAGGATTGGGGGGGGGGGGGGGGGGGTGGGGAGAGGGGGTGGAGTTGGGGTACTCTTTGGAGAGTTAATGCTGACCCGATGGGCTGAATTCCTCTTTCTGCACTGTAGGGACTCTTTAATTCTGTGAATATTATCTGCATTTCGTCTCCTTATCTGAGGAAGCATGTTCTAGGTATTGAAGGAATGTAGGCCTTTCTAGATTAATGCCTGGGATGGCAGGAATGACAATATGTAGAGTAACTGGATTGGTGCGGACTGTATTCACTGGGATTTTAACAGGACTGGACAGGATAGCTGCAGGAATGATGGTCCGGATGGCACGTGGGTCCAGTATAGGGGTCACACTCAAAGGATATGGGGTTGGGCCATTTGGGGCTGAGATGAGGAGACATGTCTTTAACCAGAGAGTGGGGAGCCTGTGGGATTCACTGTCACAAAAAGCAGTTGAGGCCAAAACATTGAATGTTTTCAAGAAGGAGGGAGATATAGTTCTTGGGGATAAAGGGATTAAAGGGTATGGGGAGATATTGAAAACAGGATGTTTAGCCGTGATCATATTGAATGGCCAGAGCAGGCTCGAAGGGCCGAATGGTCTACTCCTGTTCCTGTTTTGTATGTTTCTGTGAAACGTTTTGTTGACTGAGACAGAGATGTTGGGCTTACCCAGTGAACTCTCTGGGAACTGACTGAGCGACTGACTGAAGGGGTTGGCCACTTGGGGCTGAGTTGAGGAGAAATGCCTTTAACCAGAGAGTGGGGAGCCTGTGGGATTCCTGTTGTCGAGAGGTGAGAGGGAAGAGCTCTCCCTTTTTAAAGGAGCAGCAGAGGGAGAGGCCGTGACAAGGAGCAGAGGCTGCTGGGTATATATTTGGGCAGTGGCAGAATCCCGAGACACAACACCTGGAGTGTGTCCCCCACCCCGTCCCCCTCTTACCAAAGAAATGGGACTCTCATGTGTTGCTAAGATAAGGCCTTTCAATTTATATTTCTTGTGTATTGTGTGATAGATTAAAAGTTTACTATTAGTTGGTTAGTTGAATAAGACCATAGGGAAGTATTAGAAACTTATTTAACTCATAAACTTTATAAAGATATTGACTAAGTAGAGATGGCTGGGCAGGTGATGTGCTGTAGCTGCATGATGTGGGAGCTGGCTGATCCCATTGTGAACTGCAGTGACACATCTGCAGCAAGTGTTGGTTGCTGGAGGAACTCCGGCTCAGAGTTGATGATCTGGAATCTGAGCTTTAAACAATGCAGTACATCCAAAATGGGGAGAAACACCCCATTGTTTCAGGAAGCAGCCACACCTGGTGGATTAAATACTTCAAATTCAGTTAGTGATCGGGGACAGCAGGGTGTGATTGCAAATGAGGCAGGTAGGGAGATCCTGAGATCAGGAATGGAGGAGATTCAGCTCTTGACCTTATCCAACAGGTATGAGATACTTGCTCCCTGTGTGGATGAGGATAAGGGCTGCAGGGAGGATGAGCCAGCTGAACCATGGTACCATAGTGCTGAAGGCCACTCAGGAGGGGGAGCAAAAAGACAAGTGGTAGTTACAGGGGATTCTAGGAGGACAGATAGTATCCTTTGCGAGCTGGATCAGGAGTCCAGCATGGTGTGTTGCCTGCCCGGTGCCAGGGTGCGGGACACCTCTGACTGGCTTGAAAGGATATTGGAGCGGGAGGGGGAGGATCTAGTTGTTGATGGTCACATTGGGATGAACAACGTAGGCAAGGCTAGGATGGACAACCTACTTGGGGGCTATCCAGCACTAGGAAGAAAACTGAAGGACAGGTCCTCGAGGGTCCTAATCTCTGGATTACTGCCCGAGCCACGTGCTAATTGGTGCAGGGATAGGACACTTAGGGAAGTAAACACATGGCTAAGGGATTGGTGTGGGAAAGAGGGAATCCATCTCATGGGGCATTGGCATCAGTTTTGGGACCGGGGGGATCTGTACCGAAGGGACGGTCTCCACCTGAACCGATCTGGATCCAGTGTTCTGGAGAAAAGGATAAATAGGGTGGTGACTGGGACTTTAAACCAGTGAGTCTGGGGGAAGGGGAAGGGACAGGGAGCATGGAGTTAAATGGAAGGATAAGCAGCGGGATACATGGGTGCAGGGTTTAAGCTCAAGGCAGACCAGGGAATGCAGCAAAAAGGAAGGCAAACTGAGAACACATTACTAGAGGTGATGGAAATCATGAGGATAAGGAAGTTCGCATTCAGGCACTTTACCTGAATGCTCGTAGTGTTCCTGACAAACAGATGACTTAAAGGCACAAATCATCGTGAGTGATTATGATGTGGGAGGTATCACAGAGACCAGGTTACAGGGGGGTCAGGACTGGCAGTTAAACATCCAAGGGTATACATCTTATCAAAAAGACAGGGAGGTGGGCAGAGGGGGTGGGGTTGCCCTGTTAGTTAAGAATGAAATTACATCTATGGCACTGGATGACATGGGGTCAGGTGATGTGGGGTCTGTGTGGGTGGGATTGAGGAACCACAAAGGCAAAAAAACCATAATGGGAGTTATGTACAGACCTCCTAACAGTGGTCAGGACCAGGGGCACAACATGTACCGGGAAATAGAGAAGGCATGTCAGAAAGGCAAGGTCACAGTGATCATGGGGGACTTCAATATGCAGGTGGACTGGGTAAATAATGTTGCCAGTGGATCCAAAGAAAGGGAATTCATGGAATGTTTACAGGATGGCTTTTTGGAGCAGCTTGTCATGGAGCCCACAAGGGAGCAGGCTATTCTGGACCTAGTGCTATGTAATGAACCAGACTTTATAAAAGATCTTAAAGTAAGGGAACCCTTAGGAAGCAGCGATCATAATATGGTAGAGTTCAGTCTGCAGTTTGAAAGAGAGAAGGCAAAATCGGATGTAATGGTGTTACAGTTAAATAAAGGTAATTATGAGGGCATGAGAGAGGAACTGACAAAAATCGACTGGAAGCAGAGCCTAGCGGGGAAGACAGTAGAGCAAAACTGGCATGAGTTTGTGGGTATAATTGAGGACACTGTACAGAGGTTCATCCCCAAGAAAAGAAAGATTATCCGGGGAGGGATTATACAGCCATGGCTGACAAAAGAAGTCAGGAAATGTATCAAAGAAAAAGAGAGATCCTATAAAGTGGCCAAGAGCAGTGGGAAATCAGAAGATTGGGAAGACTACAAAAACAGAGGATAACAAAGAGAGAGAAATAAGGAAGGAGAGGATCAAATATGAAGGTAGGCTAGCCAGTAATATTAGAAATGATAGTAAAAGTTTCTTTGAATACAAAGGAAACCAAAGAGAGGCAAAAGTAGACATTGGGCCACTTCAAACTGAAGCTGGAAGCCTAGTGATGGGAGATAAGGAAATAGCTGAAGAACTTAATAAATACTATGTGTCAGTTTTCACAGAGGAAGACATGAGTAATATTCCAACAATTAAGGAGAGTCAGGGGCAGAGTTGAGTATGGTTGCCGTTACAAGAGAGAAAGTGCTAGAAAAGCTAAAAGATCTAAAAATTGATAAATCTGGTCCTGATGGGCTACATGCTAGAGTTCTGAGGGAGGTGGCTGAGGAAATAGCGGAGGCACTGACTGTGATCTTTCAAAACTCACTGCAGTCAGGGAAAGTCCCGGATGATTGGAAAGTCGCTGTTGTAACCCTCTTGTTCAAGAAAGGATCAAGATGGAAAATGGAAAATTTTAGGCTGATTAGCCTAACCTCGGTTGTAGGTAAAATTCTAGAATCCATCGTTAAGGATGACATTTCTAAATCTTGGAAGTGCAGGGTCAGATTAGACCAAGTCAGTATGGATTTAGTAAGGGGAGATCATGCCAGACAAACCTGTTAGAATGTTTTGACGAGTTAACAAGTAGGTTAGACCAGGGAAACCCAGTGGATGTGGTCTATCTAGACTTCCAAAAGGCCTTTGATAAGGTGCCACACGGGAGGCTGCTGAGCAAGGTGAGGGCCCATGGTGTTTGAGGTGAGCTACTAGCATAGATTGAGGATTGGCTGTCTGACAGAAGGCAGAGAGTTGGGATAAAAGGTTCTTTTTCGGAATGGCAGCCGGTGACGAGCGGTGTCCCGCAGGGTTCAGTGTTGGGGCCGCAGCTGTTCACGTTATATATTAATGATCTGGATGAAGGGACTGGGGGCATTCTAGCGAAGTTTGCCGATGATACGAAGTTAGGTGGACAGGCAGGTAGTACTGAGGAAGTGGAGAGGCTGCAGAAGGATCTAGACAGTTTGGGAGAGTGATCCATGAAATGGCTGATGGAATTCAACGTGAGCAAATGCGAGGTCTTGCACTTTGGAAAAAGGAACACAGGCCTGGACTATTTTCTAAATGGTGAGAAAATTCATAAAGCCAAAGTACAAAGGGATCTGGGATCTGGGATCTGGGATCTGGGATCTGGGAGTGCTAGTTGAGGATTCTCTAAAGGTTGACCTGCGGGCTGAGTTCAGAAAGCAAATGTAATGTCATCATTTATCTCAAGAGGGTTGGAATATAAAAGCAGCGACGTGATACTAAGACGTTATAAAGCTCTGATTAGGCCCCGTTTAAAATACTGTGTCCAATTTTGGGCCCCCGCATCTCAGGAGGGACATACTGGCACTGGAGCGTGTCCAGAGGGGATTCACACGGATGATCCCTGGAATGGTAGGCATAACATACGATGAACAGCTGAGGATCCTGGGATTGTATTCATTAGAGTTCAGAAGGCTGAGGGGAGATCTATTAGAAACTTACAAGATAATGCATGGTGCAGAAACGGTGTCGCTGGGAGGTTGTTTCCGTTCGGCGGGGTGACTACGACCCATGGGCACAGCCTTAGAATTAGAGGGGGTTAATTCAGAACAGAAATGAGGAGACATTTCTTCAGCCGGAGAGTGGTGGGCCTGTGGAATTCATTGCCGCAGAGTGCGGTGGAGGCCAGGACGCTAAATATCTTCAAGGCAGAGATTGATAGATTCTTGATCTCGCAAGGAGTTAAGGGCTACGGGGAGAGTACGGGTAAGTGAAGTTGAAATGCTCATCAGCCATGATTAAATGGCAGAGGGGACTGGATGGGCCAAATGGCCTTACTTCCACTTCTATATCTTATGGTCTTATGAAGGATTTGTTAATGAGTTCTCCCAGGACATTGACTACTCTGCCCAGGGGTTCCTTACAAACACACAGTGTCATTCAGAGTAAATTTGGTGGTTTTTTTTTCAGATGGTGATGATGAGCCCGATCTCCCCAGGATCACTTGCTTCAGCAAATTGACCAATCAGGCTGCAAATGACAGAATCATCTGTGAACTGATTGAACCAATCACTGAGAGCGAGACACTCAACATCACTTTCAGGCAAGCAATGTCGACAAAGGGGGAAATGGTGAGAGATGTGTACCCCCACTGGGGTAATGGTGAGAGATATTTACCCCACAGGAGGTAATTGTGGGAGAGTCATAGAGATGTACAGCATGGAAACAGACCCTTCGGTCCAACCTGTCCATGCTGACCAGATATCCCAACCCAATCTAGTCCCACCTGCCAGCACCCGGCCCATTTCCCTCCAAACCCTTCCTATTCATATACCCATCCAAATGCCTCTTAAATGTTGTAATTGTACCAGCCTCCACCACATCCTCTGGCAGCTCATTCCATACACGTACCACCCTCTGTGTGAAAAAGTTGCCCCTAGGTCTCTTTTATATCTTTCCCCTCTCACCCTAAACCTATGCCCTCTAGTTCTGGACTCCCTGACCCCAGGGAAAAGACTTTGTCTATTTATTCTATCCATGCCCTTCATAATTTTGTAAACCTCTATAAGGTCACCCCTCAGCCTCCGACGCTCCAGGGAAAACAGTCCCAGCCTGTTCAACCTCTCCCTGTAGCTCAGATCCTCCAACCCTGGCAACGTCCTTGTAAATCTTTTCTGAACCCTTTCAGGTTTCACAACATCTTTCCGATAGGAAGGAGACCAGAATTGCACACAATATTCCAACAGTGGCCTAACCAATGTCCTGTACAGCCGCAACATGACCTCCCAACTCCTGTACTCAATACTCTGACCAATAAAGGAAAGCATACCAAACACCTTCACTATCCTATCTAACTGCGACTTCACTTTCAAGGAGCTATGAACCTGCACTCCAAGGTCTCTTTGTTCAGCAACACTCCCTAGGACCTTACCATTAAGTGTATAAGTCCTGCTAAGATTTGCTTTCCCAAAATTCAGCACCTCCCATTTATCTGAATTAAACTCCATCTGCCACTTCTCAGCCCATTGGCCCATCTGGTCCAGATCCTGTTGTACTCTGAGGTAACCCTCTTCGCTGTCCACTACACCTCCAATTTTGGTGTCATCTGCAAACTTACTAACTGTACCTCTTATGCTCACATCCAAATCATTTATGTAAATGACAAAAAGTAGAGGGCCCAGCACCGATCGTTGTGGCACTCCACTGGTCACAGGCCTCCAGTCTGAAAAACAACCCTCCCCCACCACCCTCTGTCTTCTACCTTGGAGCCAGTTCTGTATCCAAATGGCTAGTTCTCCCTGTATTCCATGAGATCTAACCTTGCTAACCAGTCTCCCATGGGGAACCTTGTCGAACGCCTGAATGAAGTCCATATAGATCACATCTACTGCTCTTCAAAAAACTCAATCAAGTTTGTGAGACATGATTTCCCATGCGCAAAGCGATGTTGACTATCCCGAATCAATCCTTACCTTTCCAAATACATGTACATCCTGTCCCTCAGGATTCCCTCCAACAACTTGCCCACCACCGAGGTCAGTTCCCTGGCTTGTCCTTACCACCCTTCTTAAACAGTGGCACCACGTTAGCCAACCTCCAGTCCTCCGGCACCTCACCTGTAACAATGCCAAAGAGATAATGGTGAGAGATATTTACCCCAAAGTGGGTCATGGTGAGAGATATTTACCCCAAAGTGGGTCATGGTGAGAGATATTTATTCCAAAAGGGGTAATAGTGGGGAATATTTACCAAATGAGTAATTGTGAAAGCTATTTACCACCATTGGGGGTAATGTGAGAAATATTTACTCCAGTGGGGGAGATGGTGAGAGATATTTATCCCAAAGGTGTAATGGAGGGAGATATTTACCCCAACGGGGTAATTATGAGAGATTTTACCCCCAGCGAGGCTGATGATGGGAGATATTTACATCCACTGGGGGTAATGAGATATTTACCCCAAATGGGTAATGCTGAAAGAGATATGTACCCCAAAGGGGTAATGGCAGGAGATATTTACCCCCACTGGGGGTATTGGCAGGAGATATTTACCCCCACTGGGGGTAATGGCAGGAGATATTTACCCCCACTGGGGGTAATGGCAGGAGATATTTACCCCCACTGGGGGTAATGGCAGGAGATATTTACCCCCACTGGGGGGTATTGGCAGGAGATATTTACCCCCACTGGGGGTAATGGCAGGAGATATTTACCCCCACTGGGGGTATTGGCAGGAGATATTTACCCCCACTGGGGGTAATGGCAGGAGATATTTACCCCCACTGGGGGGTAATGGTGTGGGATATTTAACCTCCACTGGGGGGTCATGGTGTGAGATATTTACCCTTACTCGGGGTTTATCTCCAAGTGAAAGCCAGTTAACCCTTATCGGGTGGAAACAAGGAGAGAGGTCCTGCCCTGCCCTTCCCTTCCCCAACTGAGGGACTGGTTTCTGGGTGTCTCCATCTGCTCAGAGTCATGTGTCTGTGGGGTTAAGTCTGTCTCAGACTCTTTGGAATGTTCCAGTGCACACAGTAACCTCTTGGTGCACTGTGACAGAGAGCCCCTCTCCAACGAAATGTCAGCTCATTTCGCTTAATGTCTGGTTTTGGGATAATGTTGATAATTAAAGATGTTCTAATAGTGCAATTGGGCAAACCCAAGGTAATCAGGCAGAGCCTTCATGGTTTTGTCAAAGGGAACTAATTGATTGGAATTCTTTGAAGCTGTAATGTGTGCTGTAGATAAAGGGGACCCAGTGGATAGATTACATTTTCAGGAGACAGTTGATGAGGAACTGAAAGATAATTACTGAGAATCGAAGCTCATGGTGTCGGGGGTGGGGTAAGGGATATGAGCTGTGAAGGGGGCATCAGGAGCCCACAAAGGGATACGGGTAGGTTCGATACATGGGAAAGGATCGAGCAAATGGAGGATAATGTGGGAAAGTGTGAAATTAAAACATAGCAGACAGAATAAAAACAAACCAAATTACCTAAACGGTGAGAGGGTGCAGGGCTGGGGGATCCAGTAGGATCTGGGTGTCCTGGTGCATGGATCCCAGGAGGTTAGACTGTAGGGGCAGCAAGTCATCAGGAAATGATCGAATGTTGTGTTTTATTGTCGGGGGAATTGAAAATAAGAGCAGGAAGGTGAGGGTTCAGTCATACAGGGTATTAGGGAGTCTGTAACTGCAGTACTGTGTACAGGAGGATGTTAATGTGTTGGAAATGTTCTGAGATGATTTATTAGAGTAATCCCAGGATTGAGCAGATTGCTAGGTGAGGAAAAGCCAAACAGGCTAGGCCTGTATCCCCCGGGGTTCAGAGAGTCAGAGGTGACTTAATGAAAATGGATAAGATCCTCTGGGGAGTTGAGTCGGTGGATGTAGAAAGGATGCTTCCTCATGGGGGAGAATCTGGAACTAGGAGTCTCTTTATAAAACACAGAGGGCACCCATTTCAAACAGGGAGGGGGAGAGGGACGAGGAAATATTTTTCTCTCTCAGACGTTGTGAGTGTTTGGGATTTGCTTCCAAAAAAGGCGCTAGACGCAGAATCTTTAAATATTGTTAAGGTCGAGCGAGATAGACTCTTTATTTACCGAGGGGTTGGAAGATTGTCAGGGAAACGCAGGAATGTAAAGTTCTGGCTAAAGTCAGATCAATATCTCCCCTTCCCCCCACCCAGGGCCTAGAGTGGTTCCCATCACCCCTCCCCCCCTCCCAGGGCCTAGAGTGGTTCCCATCACCCTCCCCCCCTCCCCAGGACCTGGGCCATCCTCCCCCTGGGCCTGGAGCCGTTTCGGAAGGGGCAGCATGGAGGGTGAACCAGCGAAGGGCAGTCAGTAAATAACCGAGGCCCAGGTTAAAGGCTGAGGAAAGGGAAGTTGCCCCAGGAGGTCCAGAGGGAGAGAGTATCTCGGGGCCTGCCAGTGGGATGGTGACCTCTCAGTGACCAACATAATGTCCAACAGAACGGGATGGAGTCAGAGACTAACTCCTGACCCCACTGCCATTGTCCACGGTACCATCAAAGTGAACCAACAAACACCTTGTCCAATCCCAGTGCCTGCTCAATGTGCCTGTACATCCCTCTACCATGGGTGAGTGGAGACCGTCCCCTGTAAAGGGGAAGGGGGAGACGGTCTGGGTGTGAGCAGGGACTCAGGGCTGTGGGCTGAAGGTTGACCTGCCAAGACAGGAGGGTGGTCTGGTCAGTACACCAACCCCAACATGAGCTCTGTGTTCCCCCCACACAGTGAGGACAATGTGCTGGAGAGCTGTCAGATCAGGCTGACAGAGACACGCAGCTGCAGTGTGGAAGCCTCACGGTTCACCCTCTTCAGTCCGTGCTGTATCCGGGTCAGCAGATCGGGATCACTGGAACGGGATCCGTGTGTGCTCAACAAGCAGATCGTTCACATGGGTAAGAACATCGACAATTCACAGCACACTCATCGGCTACTCCCTCACAGTGAGAGAGACAAGGACAGATGGAGGGAGAGACACTGAGGGAGAGAGGGGAGAGAGTGTGTGGAGAAAAAGGGAAGGTGAGAGAGAGAGACACTGAGAGAGAGTCAGAGAATAAAAAGAGAACATTACTAAGAGGAGTGTGTGTGAGAGTCTGGGTGAGTATGTGTGTGAGTGTGAGAGTCCAGACATGCGTCTGAGTGAATGAGTGTGAGTCTGTGTGGGTGGGTCCCAGTGAGGGTGATTCCAGGTTAATGTGTGTCTGTGTGAATCGGGGCGGAATGTGAGTCCGGGTAAATGTGAGTCCTGCTGAGTGTGAGTCCGGGTAAGTGAGAGTCACGGTGAGTGTGAGTCACGGTGAGTGTGAGTCCAGGTAAGTGAGAGTCACGGTGAGTGTGAGTCCGGGTGAATGTGAGTCCAGGTGAATGTGAGTCCTGCTGAGTATGACTCACGGTGAGTATGAGTCGCAGTGAGTGTGAGTCACGGTGAGTGTGAGTCCAGGTATGTGAGAGTCACGGTGAGTGTGAGTCACGGTGAGTGAATGTCCGGGTGAATGTGAGTCCTGCTGAGTGTGAGTCTGGGTAAGTGAGAGTCGCGGTGAGTGAGAGTCGCGGTGAGTGAGAGTCACGGTGAGTGTGATTCGCTGTGAGTGTGATTCGCTGTGAGTGTGAGTCGCTGTGAGTGTCAGGCTGCTGTGCTTTGCTCTCTCCGTACAGCGAAGCCGGTGTATCCAATCCGGTGAGTGTGAGACTCAGTGAGTGTGAGTCTGGCGGAGTGTGAGTCACAGTGAGTGTGAGACTGGTTGAGTGTGAGTCAAAGTGAGCGTTGGTCACGGTGAGTGTGCGATCTAGTGACTGAGAATCCAGGTATGTGTGAATCCTGCTATGTGAGAGTCCTGGTGAGTTTGAGTCTGGGTGAGTGTGAGTCCAGGTGAGTGTGAGTCACGGTGAGACTGGGGGTGAGTGTGAGTCGATTGAGTGTGCATCATGGTAAGTGTGAGGTTGCTGTGCTCTGTTCTCTCCATACAGTGTATCCGGAGTATTCGATCTGGTGAGTGTGAGACTTGGGGAATGAGAGTCGCGGTGGGTGAGAGTAAGTTGCAGTGAGTGTGAGTTGTGGTGAATGTAAGGTTGTTGTGCTCTGCTCACCATACAGTGAAGCTGGAGGGTCCGATCCAGTGATGGTGTGTCGCGGTGTGTTTGTTGTGATGCCACGGTGCGTGTGTATCGTGGGGCGTGTGGGTCGCAGTGCGAGTGTGCCATGGTGAGTATGTGTCGTGGTGCGTGTGGGTCACAGTGTGTGTGTCACGGTACAGGTGTGTCGTGGTGCATGTGTGTCACAGGTGACACACGCGCACTGTGAAACACAGAGAGTGCTCCGGTCTCTCCCTACAGTGAGGCCGGAGTGCCCGATCCGGTGAGTATGAGTCATGATGAGTGTGAGGTTGCTGAGTGTGAGTTATGGTGAGTGTGTCACGGTGAGTGTGTCGCAGTGAGTGTGAGTTTGCTGTGAGTGAGAGTCACGGTGTGTCGCGGCGAGTGAGTTGTGGTGAGTGTGGGTTTGCTGTGAGCGTGAATCATGGTGAGTGAGAGACGCGGTGAGTGTGTTGCTGTGAGTGTGAGTCATGGTGAGTGTGTCACGGTGAGTGTGAGTTTGCTGTGAGTGTGAGTTTGCTGTGAGTGTGAGATCGCTGTGAGTGTGAGACGCAGGGAGTGTGAGTCGCAGGGAGTGTGAGTCGTGGTGAGTGTGTCACGGTGAGTGTGGGTTTGCTGTGAGTGTGAATCACGGTAAGTGTGAGTTTGCTGTGAGTGTGAATCACGGTGAGTGTGAGATCGTGGTGAGTGTGAATCGCAGTGAGTGTGAGTTTGCTGTGAGTGTGAGTCGCGGTGAGTGTGAGATCGCTGTGAGTGTGAATCGTGGTGAGTGTGAGTTTGCTGTGAGTGTGAGTCATGGTGAGTATGAGTCTGGGTGAATGTGAGTCCTGTTGAGTGTGAGTCCGGTTAAGTGAGAGTCATGGTGAGTGTGAGTCCGGGTGAATGTAAGTCCTGCTGAGTGTGAGTCCGGGTAAGTGAGAGTCGCGGTGAGTGAGAGTCGCGGTGAGTGTGATTCTCTGTGAGTGTGAGTCACGGTGAGTGTGAGTCTGGGTGAATGTGAGTCCTGCTGAGTGTGAGGTGCGGTGAGTGTGAGATCGCGGTGAGTGTGAGTGTCGGTGAGTTTGAGATCGCTGTGAGTGTGAATCGTGGTGAGTGTGAGTTTGCTGTGAGTGTGAGATCGCGGTGAGTGTGAGGTCGCTGTGAGTGTGAGATCGCTGTGAGTGTGAATCGCTGTGAGTGTGAGTTAGCTGTGAGTGTGTGTCGTGGTGAGTGTGAGTTTGCTGTGAGTGTGTGTCGTGGTGAGTGTGAGTTTGCTGTGTGTGTGAGGTCGCTGTGAGTGTGAGATCGTGGTGAGTGTGAGTTTGCGGTGAGTGTGAGGTTGCTGTGAGTGTGAGATCGCTGTGAGTGTGAGATCGTGGTGAGTGTGAGTTTGCGGTGAGTGTGAGGTCGCTGTGAGTGTGAGATCGCTGTGAGTGTGAGATCGCGGTGAGTGTGAGTTTGCGGTGAGTGTGAGATCGCTGTGAGTGTGAGTTTGCTGTGAGTGTGAGGTCGCTGTGAGTGTGAGGTCGCGGTGAGTGTGAGATCGCGGTGAGTGTGAGTTTGCGGTGAGTGTGAGATCGCGGTGAGTGTGAGTTTGCTGTGAGTGTGTGTCGCGGTGAGTGTGAGATCGCGGTGAGTGTGAGTCGCGGTGAGTGTGAGTTTGCTGTGAGTGTGAGATCGCGGTGAGTGTGAGATCGCTGTGAGTGTGAGATCGCGGTGAGTGAGTCGCGGTGAGTGTGAGATCGCTGTGAGTGTGAATCGTGGTGAGTGTGAGTTTGCTGTGTGTGTGAGTCGCGGTGAGTGTGAGTTTGCTGTGAGTGTGTGATCGCGGTGAGTGTGAGACGCGGTGAGTGTGAGATCGCGGTGAGTGTGAGTCGTGGTGAGTTTGAGATCGCTGTGAGTGTGAATCGTGGTGAGTGTGAGTTTGCTGTGTGTGTGAGTCGCGGTGAGTGTGAGTTTGCTGTGAGTGTGAGTCATGGTGAGTGTGAGTCTGGGTGAATGTGAGTCCTGTTGAGTGTG
Source organism: Hemiscyllium ocellatum (assembly GCF_020745735.1). Lineage (NCBI taxonomy): Eukaryota > Metazoa > Chordata > Chondrichthyes > Orectolobiformes > Hemiscylliidae > Hemiscyllium > Hemiscyllium ocellatum. The sequence continues at coordinate 2,641,365 of NC_083402.1, forward strand.
AGTCCGGGTAAGTGAGAGTCATGGTGAGTGTGAGTCCGGGCGAATGTGAGTCCTGCTGAGTGTGAGTCCGGGTAAGTGAGAGTCGCGGTGAGTGAGAGTCGCGGTGAGTGTGATTCTCTGTGAGTGTGAGTCACGGTGAGTGTGAGTCTGGGTGAATGTGAGTCCTGCTGAGTGTGAGGTGCGGTGAGTGTGAGATCGCGGTGAGTGTGAGTGTCGGTGAGTTTGAGATCGCTGTGAGTGTGAATCGTGGTGAGTGTGAGTTTGCTGTGAGTGTGAGTCGTGGTGAGTGTGAGTTTGCTGTGAGTGTGAGATCGCGGTGAGTGTGAGGTCGCTGTGAGTGTGAGATCGCTGTGAGTGTGAATCGCTGTGAGTGTGAGTTAGCTGTAAGTGTGTGTCGTGGTGAGTGTGAGTTTGCTGTGAGTGTGAGTCGTGGTGAGTGTGAGTCTGCTGTGAGTGTGAGTTTGCTGTGTGTGTGAGGTCGCTGTGAGTGTGAGATCGCTATGAGTGTGAGATCGTGGTGAGTGTGAGTTTGCGGTGAGTGTGAGGTCGCTGTGAGTGTGAGGTCGCTGTGAGTGTGAGATCGCTGTGAGTGTGAGATCGCGGTGCGTGTGAGTTTGCTGTGAGTGTGAGTTTGCTGTGAGTGTGAGGTCGCTGTGAGTGTGAGATCGCTGTGAGTGTGAGATCGCGGTGAATGTGAGTTTGGGGTGAGTGTGAGATCGCGGTGAGTGTGAGTTTGCTGTGTGTCGTGGTGAGTGTGAGATCGCTGTGAGTATGAGTCGCGGTGAGTGTGAGTTTGCTGTGTGTGTGAGTCGTGGTGAGTGTGAGTTTGCTGTGAGTGTGTGATCGCTGTGAGTGTGAGGTCGCGGTGAGTGTGAGATCGCGGTGAGTGTGAGTTTGCGGTGAGTGTGAGATCGCGGTGAGTGTGAGTTTGCTGTGAGTGTGTGTCGCGGTGAGTGTGAGATCGCGGTGAGTGTGAGTCGCGGTGAGTGTGAGTTTGCTGTGAGTGTGAGATCGCGGTGAGTGTGAGATCGCTGTGAGTGTGAGATCGCGGTGAGTGAGTCGCGGTGAGTGTGAGATCGCTGTGAGTGTGAATCGTGGTGAGTGTGAGTTTGCTGTGTGTGTGAGTCGCGGTGAGTGTGAGTTTGCTGTGAGTGTGTGATCGCGGTGAGTGTGAATCATGGTGAGTGTGAGTTTGCTGTGTGTGTGAGTCGCGGTGAGTGTGAGATCGCTGTGAGTGTGAATCGCGGTGAGTGTGAGATCGCTGTGAGTGTGAGATCGCAGTGCATGTGAGTCGCGGTGAGTGTGAGTTTGCTGTGAGTGTGAGTCGTGGTGAGTGTGAGTTGCAGTGAGTGAGATCGCGGTGAGTGTGAGTTGTGGTGAGTGTGAGTTTGCTGTGAGTGTGAGATCGCGGTGAGTGTGAGATCGCGGTGAGTGTGAGTCGCGGTGAGTTTTAGATCGCTGTGAGTGTGAGTCATGGTGAGTGTGAGTTTGCTGTGTGTGAGAGTCCCGGTGAGTGTGAGATCGCTTTGAGTGTGAATCATGGTGAGTGTGAGTTTGCTGTGAGTGTGAGATCGCTGTGAGTCTGAGATTGCGGTGAGTGTGAGTCACGGTGAGTGTGAGTTAGCTGTGAGTGTGAGATCGCGGTGAGTGTGAGATCGCGGTGAGTGTGAGCTGCGGTGAGTGTGTGTTAGCGGTGAGTGTGAGTTTGCGGTGAGTGTGAGTCGCGGTGAGTGTGAGTCGCGATGTGAGACCGCGGTGAGTGTGAGTCGCGGTGAGTGTGAGTCGCGGTGAGTGTGAGATCGCAGTGAGTGTGAGTTTGCGGTGAGTGTGAGTCGCGGTGTGTGTGAGATCGCGGTGAGTGTGAGTCGCGGTGAGTGTGAGTCGCGGTGTGTGTGAGATCGCGGTGAGTGTGAGTCGTGGTGAGTGTGAGTCGTGGTGAGTGAGAGTCGTGGTGAGTGTGAGACCGCGGTGAGTGTGAGTCGCGGTGAGTGTGAGTCGCGGTGAGTGTGAGACCGCGGTGAGTGAGAGTCGCGGTGAGTGAGAGTCGCGGTGAGTGTGAGACCGCGGTGAGTGAGAGTCGCGGTGAGTGTGAGACCGCGGTGAGTGTGAGACCGCGGTGAGTGTGAGTCGCGGTGAGTGTGAGTCGCGGTGAGTGTGAGACCGCGGTGAGTGAGAGTCGCGGTGAGTGAGAGTCGCGGTGAATGTGAGTCGCGATGAGTGAGAGTCGCGGTGAGTGTGAGACCGCGGTGAGTGAGAGTCGCGGTGAGTGTGAGTCGCGGTGAGTGAGACCGCGGTGAGTGTGAGTCGCGGTGAGTGAGAGTCGCGGTGAGTGAGAGTCGCGGTGAGTGAGAGTCGCGGTGAGTGAGACCGCGGTGAGTGAGAGTCGCGGTGAGTGAGAGTCGCGGTGAGTGAGAGTCGCGGTGAGTGTGAGACCGCGGTGAGTGAGAGTCGCGGTGAGTGAGAGTCGCGGTGAGTGTGAGACCGCGGTGAGTGTGAGTCGCGGTGAGTGAGAGTCGCGGTGAGTGAGAGTCGCGGTGAGTGTGAGACCGCGGTGAGTGTGAGTCGCGGTGAGTGTGAGACCGCTGTGAGTGTGAGTCGCGGTGAGTGTGAGTCGCGGTGAGTGTGAGACCGCGGTGAGTGTGAGTCGCGGTGAGTGAGAGACCATGGTGAGTGTGAGTCGCGGTGAGTGAGAGTCGCGGTGAGTGAGAGTCGCGGTGAGTGTGAGACCGCGGTGAGTGTGAGTCGCGGTGAGTGTGAGACGGCTGTGCTGTGCTCTCTCCCCACAGTGAAGCCGGAGAGTCCGATACGGTTACGAGTGAGTGTCCTGACCACAGCGGCGGAGATCGAGTTGACGTGGGAGAGTGCCCCCATCAGGTTCACCGAGCTCAGGGACACACTGCTCCACCAGGTCTCCTACTGCAGCTCGGAACCACCCTGGGAGGTACGCAGCTGGGGGGGGGGGCTGGGTGGACTGGGCTAGGGGTGGGGGATGGGGTAGAGGAGGAAAGGGCGAGGGGTGGGGGCTAGGAGGCAAAGGGAAGGGCATGCAGGGTGGGGGGAGACGGCAAGGGGCATGACACAGTGACACTGACTTTCATTTCAAAAATATACTTTATTCATAAAATATCATTGTCTACATCCCTAGTCACTAGAGCAGTTGGATTCTGTAGTGTCTGTACATACAGGGAACAGACAGAAACCCAAGGCATCCCTTAAACAAGACCACATTTACATATATTTCAGACCCTGGGAGGGTCTGATAACTGAATGGACCCTCAGGAGGAGGAGCTCAGACAGTGGTCTTTCCCCACTGTCCCTTGGCAACTTTGGTGTGTCCCTCAGATTATAATCCCGGAACGTGGAATGGTTCAGTCTGCAACACTCAGTCGGTGCCAGCTCCTTGCTCTGGAAGACCAACAGGTTTCAGACACACCACAGAATGTCTCTCCCTGAGTTGATGTTCCTCCAGGCGCAGTCAGTGTTCACCTCGGGGAACAGACCTGACAGCACTGAGTCCGTGTCACAGAGCTGCTCAGGACAAAGCTCCACCCAAACTCTCTCTCCAAACTTCCTTTCCAAAGGTACATCCCAGCAGCAGGTGTGTGACAGTCTCTCCAGCCCCTTCCCCACAGCCCACTCCTCTCAGTGACGCTGTCCCCTCATCTCACACACTCCTCTTAATTACACTACGCAGGCTCGCTATCCCTTTCTCCAGGGGGATGAGAGATAGACAATAAATGTTCGTCCAGCGAGCGACACCCACATTCCAAAAAGAGATCAAAATTCACCACGAGGAAGAGCAGTGCAGTTGGTAGCTCAGTCACGGAGTTCTGAGCAGGGACTGAATCCAATATCAAAAGTATTCCCAGGAATGTTTTGGAGAAATGTTTGAATCAGTCCGTGCTGGGTATCAGAGTAACATTGTGATAATGGAGCTATGGCTGAGGGATTGTGGTAGCAGCCAGTGGGACAGAGAATGTGTATCTCCATGTACAGGTGGATGCTAATACTGTCTCAGTGGGCGATGACAAGAGGCTAGCAGCTGATGAGAAATAAGGGGGGGATGAGGATAGATGCGGGGAGGGGGAGAGGTTGCCTGGTCTCAGTGAGCCAGGCTAGGATCCATGCTGCTGGGAGCAAGAGCACTGAGCTGGAGGTCAGAGAGAGAGAGAGAGAGAGAGAGAGAACGAGAGGTCAGAGGTGGGCAGGATGGACGCTGTGTCACAGGTCAGGAAGGACAAGACAGGAATGTTTCACATCGTGACACTCACAGGATGTGAACTGTAACTTTGACTGGAACGGTCTGAATCCTGTCTGCTTGGAGAGAATGAGACCGGATAGCCAGAGCCAGGGGGAGTTGAGGAGGGGCAGGGGGTTGCCAGGAGGTTGTAGGGGCTGGTGCCATGATCACAGATTAAAAGGGGAGAGGAACCCCAATGAGAGGGTGGGTAGGTATTGAGGCGGGGGGGAAACAGGGGAGGGCAGCAAGAGGTGGGCCTCATGAACAGGATGAACCGAGAGGAGAGAGAGAGAGAATGAGGGAGAGAGTGAGGAAGGGAAGAGGGGAACAGAGAAAGAAGGAAGGGCTGAGAGAGAAAAGTGGGGAGAGAGAGGAGAGAGAGAGAAGGAGCAGGGGGTGAGAGAAAAACAGGGAACAGAACGATGGAAACGGGCTGGGGTGAGCAGGGGGTAAGCTTGCGCTGGCCAACTGGGAAAGGGTTAGCAGAGAGACTGGACAGAATGGTCTCAGACATTGGGAGACAAGGGGGTAAGGAAGACAGTGAAGAGACCTCATTGAGTACCTTTCCCTCACCTTAGGGTGGGGATGAAGAATGGGTGAAAGACGAGGAACAAGCTGACACAGTTAGAAACAGTGAGGGGAAAGGAAGGACTGCAGATGCTGGAGTCCTGATGAAGGGGTTTTGCCCGAAGTGTCGATTATCCTGCTCCTCGGAAGCTGCCTGACCTGCTGTGTTTTTCCAGCACCACACTTTTTGACAGTTAAAAACAAGCAAACTGAGAGAGACGCTATTCGCCAGGTCAAGGTGGGATTTGGTACAAATGCCACACTTCCACAGAAACAGTCTCAGTGCTTGAATCTCCAGCAGGTGGAGCCCCTCAGACAGGTCTCATACATGTACCTCAGTCATGAAACAGCCAGGTCAGTCCATCTGTCTCAGTGAGGGTCAGTATCTCACACTAACAGCCCTCTGTCTGTCTCAGTGAGGGTCAGTATCTCACACTAACAGCCCTCTGTCAGTCTCAGTGAGGGTCAGTATCTCACACTAACGGCCCTCTGTCTCAGTGAGGGTCAGTACCTCACACTAACAGCCCTCTGTCTCAGTGAGGGTCAATATCTCACACTAACGGCCCTCTGTCTGTCTCAGTGAGGGTCAGTATCTCACACTAACGGCCCTCTGTCTCAGTGAGGGTCAGTATCTCACACTAACAGCCCTCTGTCTCAGTGTGGGTCAATATCTCACACTAACAGCCCTCTGTCTCAGTGAGGGTCAGTATCTCACACTAACAGCCCTTTGTCTGTCTCAGTGAGGGTCAGTATCTCACACTAACAGCCCTCTGTCTCAGTGAGGGTCAGTACCTCACACTAACAGCCCTCTGTCTCAGTGAGGGTCAGTATCTCACACTAACGGCCCTCTGTCTCAGTGAGGGTCAGTACCTCACACTAACAGCCCTCTGTCTCAGTGAGGGTCAGTATCTCGCACTAACAGCCCTCTGTCTGTCTCAGTGAGGGTCAGTATCTCACACTAACGGCCCTCTGTCTCAGTGAGGGTCAGTATCTCACACTAACGGCCCTCTGTCTGTCTCAGTGAGGGTCAATATCTCACACTAACAGCCCTCTGTCTCAGTGTGGGTCAGTATCTCACACTAACAGCCCTCTGTCTCAGTGAGGGTCAGTATCTCACACTAACAGCCCTCTGTCTCAGTGAGGGTCAGTACCTCACACTAACAGCCCTCTGTCTCAGTGAGGGTCAGTATCTCACACTAACAGCCCTCTGTCTGTCTCAGTGAGGGTCAGTATCTCACACTAACAGCCCTCTGTCTCAGTGAGGGTCAGTACCTCACACTAACAGCCCTCTGTCTCAGTGAGGGTCAATATCTCACACTAACAGCCCTCTGTCTCAGTGTGGGTCAGTATCTCACACTAACAGCCCTCTGTCTGTCTCAGTGAGGGTTAGTATCTCACACTAACAGCCCTCTGTCTGTCTCAGTGAGGGTCAGTATCTCACACTAATGGCCTTCTGTCTGTCTCAGTGAGGGTCAGTATCTCACACTAACAGCCCTCTGTCTGTCTCAGTGAGGGTCAGTATCTCACACTAACAGCCCTCTGTCTCAGTGTGGGTCAGTACCTCAGCTGCAAATGTGTTGCTGGTCAAAGCACAGCAGGCCAGGTTACCTCACACTAACAGCCCTCTGTCTCAGTGTGGGTCAGTATCTCACACTAACAGCCCTCTGTCTCAGTGTGGGTCAGTATCTCACACTAACAGCCCTCTGTCTCAGTGTGGGTCAGTATCTCACACTAACAGCCCTCTGTCTGTCTCAGTGAGGGTCAGTATCTCACACTAACAGCCCTCTGTCTGTCTCAGTGAGGGTCAGTATCTCACACTAACAGCCCTCTGTCTCAGAGTGGGTCAGTATCTCACACTAACGGCCTTCTGTCTTCACCAGCAGAATATGAATGTCACTGCCTGTTCTCTGAGACTGCTGATGAAGAATCTGATTCCCAGTTCCGAGTATCTGGTCCGGGTTCGATCGATTCCTGATCAGAAATACTTCAAGGGAATATGGAGCGAATGGAGTGAGACCGTGAACTTCCAAACCCCACAACGTGCTTACCGACTGAGCGCAGGTAAACACTTCACTCACATCGATATCACATCCTCACAGTGGACACACTGTAGGACACGCACTGTTGAGGGTCATTTCACCACTGCAATGTCCCAAATGTTTAAACCGAAGGGACAGGATACCTAGAGGCAGAAATAAAAACCGAAATTGCTAGAGAAATGCAGTAAGTCCAGCAACAACCTGGGGAGAGAGAAACACAATCAATATTTGAAGTCTTCTCTCACAGATATAGCCAGGCCTGCTGTGTTTCTCCAGCACGTTCTGTGTTTGTTTCAGATTGCCAGCATTTGTAGGATTTTGGTTTTGTTGTAGCTGGGAGCAGAGAGTCTGTAGGGATGGAGGGTCTGGACTGAGAACTGGTTTCTATCAGATTCACTTGGGAAGATTTTGAACACAGCAGGAGGGACCTTTGCGTAGAGGTGTGATGGTGTGCAATACACTACCCATGTTCACAGATTAAACAGAAGCTACCTCAGGATTCAGTTGGAGAAGGAGTTGGAGGAGAAGGTGCTGGAGGGATTTGGGAATGGGGGGTGAATGTGATTGGAGCTGTTCCCTTGTGTGGAGAGTACGTGCCATCATAGACTGGACGGCTCGAATGGCCTGTTGGTGTGCTGTGTACACTTTCCAGTGAATGTTGACAAACCTCTGGCCATCTCAGATCAAAGGAAATCAGAACAGAAATAGAGCATCCAGCTCCTGTCAGTCAACCTGGCCACTGGTGTTCCAATCCGACATGACTGTTCAGATTTACAGTGACAGCGCTCTGCTAACAGTCCGGAAAGTGAGAGTTTACCTTAATGCTTCGGGCAGCACTTTCTCTCACCCCTCACAAAGCAGAGAACAGGACCACACGAGTAATGACACTGAGCTAGTCACTCAGACACCAAGGCTGGTGCTCTGGGAAAAGGTTTGAATCTGACCAAAGCACACAGTGACTTTCAAACGGAGTTCATTAACTTGGAATTAAAATCAAGCTGAAAGATGACCATGAATTAACGAAGAACAATGAACAGTACAGGACTGGGCTGACCCATGATGACGTTTTAAACTAAAAACCCTATGCCGCTTGTGTGGTCTGTATCTCTCTATTCCTTACTCATGTCTCTGTCAAGGTGCTGCTTAAACATTGCCATTGTATCCGTCTTTCCCACCTCCTGGCAGCACATCCCACCCTCTGTGGAAAAAAAACCTGGCTCTCACATCTCCTTTTAACTGTCCCCTAGTAATGGACATTTCTTGCCTGGGAAAAAGACTCCGACTACTCATTCTGTCCATGCCTCTCATAATTTTGTAACCTTCCATCAGGCTGTCTCTCAGCATCTGATGTTCATCTGAAGTTTTTGCCCATCTCTCCGTGTAGCTCACACCCTCCAGACCTGGCAACATCCTGGCAAACCGTTTATGTTCCCTCTTCAAAGTCCCCACATCCGTAATGTGGCAGCCAGAACTGTACGCAGTGTTCCAGATGTGGCCTAACTAAAGTTGTGTACAGCTACAACATGACTTGCCAAATTTTACACACGCCACCCAAATTATGAAGGCAAACATCCCTGTGCCTTTTTGAGCACCTTATCCTTGTGTTGTCACTTTCAGGGAACTGGGAACCTGTCTGCCTAGATCCCTCTCTGTGTTGATGAGACTAAGGGTTCTGCTGTTCACTGCTTCCCTCCTGTATTAGATCTGTCAAAATGCATCACCTCACATTTGTCTGGATTAAACTCTATCTGCTATTTCTCCACCCAAGTCTCCATCCTATCTATATCTCGCTGTATCCTCTGACAATCCTCCTCACTAACCGCAGCTCCCCCAATCTTTGTGTCGTCCACAAACTTACCCATCAGACCACCTACATTCTCCTCCAAGTCATTTCTATATATTACAAACAGCAAAGGTCCCAGCACTGATCCCTGCAGAACACCACTAGTCAGAGACTTCCAGTCAGAAAAAGTCCCTTCCACCACTACCCTCCTAGGACAGAGCCAGTTCTGTCTCCACCGTACCAGCTCACTGTGGACCCCACGTGACTTCACCTTCTGTATCAGCCTGCCATGAGGGACCTTGCCAATGGCCTTGCTAAAGTCCATGTTGACAATATCTACCACCCTGCCCTCACCAATCATCTTTGCTACTTTCTCAAAAAACTCAATCAACTTTGTGAGACCTTCCCTTCATAAAGCCAAGCTGCCTATCCTTAATAAGTCCATATTTTTCTAAATTCCAAATTTTAAAAATTATTCCATGGGACATGGATGTCACTGGCTGGGCCCAGTATTTATTACCCATCCCTAGTTGCCCCTTGAGAAGGTGGGGGTGAGCTGCCTTCCTGAACCGCTGCAGCCCATGTGCTGTAGGGTGACCCACAATGCCCTGAGGGAGGGAATTCCAGGATTTTGTTCCAGTGACAATGAGGGACAAATCAGGGTGGGGAACTTGCAGGAGGTGGTGTTAAACTCACCAATTTCAATGATAACCATTCAGTGTTTAATTTCTCAGGGAAATGCCTTGACCAATCAGAATCATCCTGTGGGGTTTAAAATGTAAATAAAACCTGGCTGTTAACTGTCAATCAGCATCAGTGGCTGCTTTTTCTGTGCCACCCTGTGTACCAATCAGAGTCCACTGGCCAACCAATCAGCAGGCTCCTTTCACACACCAAAGCCTTGATTTTCCTCATGAACTGGTATTCTTGTGAATTGTCCTGATGAGAGCAAATAAGAATCTTTCACAAAGTGTGTCTTTTCTCACTGACAACTTACTGGGAATAGGCTGGAGTTTGACGAGATGTCTCCTCAATAAACTGGCCACGTACGGAGCTGACAGATTTGTTCAGTTGCACTCCCTCTGCAAACCATTCCCCTTTACTTTGACTTCATGGAGACACCTTACACATAACCAGATGAGCCTGGTGCAGGAAGGTGGGACATGGTGGCCTGGGAATGAGGGTGGCCTTCTGGGTTTATCACTGGACTAATAATCCAGAGAGACTCAGGTGACGTTCTGGGACATGGTTTCAAATGTCTCTTCATGAGGAAAGGCTGAGGCACTTGGGGCTGTTTTCATTGGAGAAAAGAAGGTTTAGGGGTGACTTGATAGAGGTGTACAAGATGATTAGGGGTTTAGATAGGGTTGACCATAAGAACCTTTTTCCACGTCTGGAGTCAGCTATTACGAGGGGACACAGCTTTAAATTAAGGGGTGGTAGGTATAGGACAGATGTTAGGGGTAGATTCTTTACTCAGCGGGTTGTGAGTTCATGGAATGCCCTGCCAGTAACAGTGGTGGACTCTCCCTCTTTAGGGGCATTTAAACGGGCATTGGATAGGCATATGGAGGATAGTGGGCTAGTGTAGGTTAGGTGGGCTTGGATCGGCGCAACATCGAGGGCCAAAGGGCCTGTACTGCGCTGTATTTTCTATGTTCTATGTTTGCCCACCTCACCACTAGTTTGTTTGAAGCCTGTTTGAAGATGCCGGTGATATGATTTGGTAGGTCTCTGTTTCCAGTTCAGGCAATGCCCCACTGGTATAACCGTCACTTTTCCCTAGACCTGGAGCCAGTACCCAATGAATTGGAACTCAATTCTCTCACACTGATCTGTGAGCCACACATTCACACAGCTTTGCAAATTCATCATGAATTCACTCTAACTGTGCACAGCTTTCCAATCGCTCTTGATACCTTCCCTGTAGGACGGCCAAAAACCGGCACTCAGAACATATCGACGACCTCCAGCTCTTTCTTCAATGCTACCGTAACCCTTTTGAAACTGAAAATCCTTTCAGTGAACACCCCCCCCCTCCCATCTCTTCTGAGTGACTGACACAAAACCTTGGAATGATCCCCTGCATCACCCAATCACTGGGCACAACAGAATTTCGTCTCTTGCATTGAATCCTATTTCGCACGAAAATATCTTCCCAGTACAGAAAATGGCTTTCATCACAAAGTTTAAGGATATGAATTCTGAAGGTGTGAAGTTTTAAAATTGTTTATCCCAGAGGCTGTGGCTCCTCAGCTATTTAGCATATTCACAATCAAATCATTTTAAAACCAAATGCCGCGAGATTGGTAGGAACATTCAGGTGATGTGTCTGTTATACTATTGTCTAGAGGGATGGAGTCAGTTCAGAGCATCAGATACAATTAGTGGATGCTCATCATTAATTTGTCCCAATACAGGTTCAGTTGTGTATCTTAAACCTGATCCCTTCAGCATCGTTTCCTTCCCTTGACTTTTGTCAGGTAATTCTGAAGGCGGCATTTGGGACGCTTGCCTTTAATGGTCAGAGCTTTGAGTATAGACAAAGGGGCTTCACGTTGTGCTGTGTGTAGGAGGCTGAGGGGTGACCTCACACAAGTTTATCAAGTCATGAGGGGCGTGGATAGGGTGAATTGACAAGGTTTTTTTTCTCTAGGGAAGGGGAGTGCCAAAACTAGAGGATATAGGTTTAAGGTGAGAGGGGAAAGATATAAAAGGGACCTGAGGGGCAACGTTTTTACACAGAGGGTAGTGCTTTCATGGAATGAGCTGCCAGAGGAAGTGGTGGAGGCTGGTACAATTACAGCATTTAAACGGCATCTGGATGTGTTAATGAATAGGAAGGGTTTAGAGGGATATGACTTGAACATGGGTACACAGGACTGGATTGGTTTGGGAAACCTGGTTAGCATGGATGAGTTGGGCTGAAGGGTCTGTCTCTGCGCTGTCTGACTGTATGACGACGTGTTCATGACCCAAGGAGTAATCTTGAGATTATTACTTTTGAAGTTGTGCTTTTTAGTTTCATGCTGAGCTTTCTCCAATGCTGTCAGCGGGGTCCTGCTGATGTTGCTGGCAGACAGCTGGACAATGTCAGCAGGGTCCTTCCCCACTCTCTGTAATCTCATTCCAGTCCCAAGGAGGCAATCTCAACCCTGTGACAGGGCGGACAAACCCAGCCTGGACAATGCACCCTGTTGGTGTCAGTCCCACACTACAATCACTGTCACAACTCATCCGACAGACTGAATAGCCCTGGCCCGCACACCTCTGAGATTGTCCTGGGTAAATACAACCAAACTACATGCACACTACACAAGGATAGTGAAACAGGCAGAAGGTGCTATTTGAAAGCCACAGTGGAATGCCATTTCTCTGATATGTGCTTATATTTTGGCTTTTGGCTACAGGTATCAAGCTAACCATGTCCTTACTGACCCTGCTTCTCATCATCGTAATCGGTCTCAGTGTACTCTGCTGGGAAAACAGGTCAGTGCACAGACTACACAGAAACATAAACTGTACCACAAGCAATCCCCATCCCCCAGCCCCGTGTACCCCCCTCCCCCATCACTGACCCTAGCTCCCCCACACTGTGTACACTCTCCCCCCCCATCATTGGATGACACAGTGGCTCAGTGGTTAGCACTGTTGCCTCACAGTGCCAGGGACCCGGGTTCGATTCCAGCCTCGGGTGACTGTCTGTGTGGAGTTTGCACATTCTCCCTGTGTCTGTGTGGGTTTCCTCCTACAGTCCAAAGATGTGCAGGTTAGGGTGGATTGGCCCTGGGAAATTGCCCAATGTTCAGGGATGTGTAAGTTAGGTGGGTTAGCCATGGGAAAGGCAGGGTTACAGGGACAGGGTTGGGGCAGTGGATTGATCTTCAGGTGGTCGGTGTAGACTCGATTGGTCAAATAGCCTGATTCAATGCTGTTGTGATTCCATAATTATTGACTCTACTTGCCCATTTAATCCCCTCCAAAGGCCCAATCCTTATGAGTTCACTCCCATCCATGTTCCCTACTCCATATCTAAATATATTCCCCCATATCACACATATCCATATCTCCCTTTCCATGTCCACCCATATCCTCCACTCTACACCAACCTAAATCCTTCACCTCACACCCACTCTTATTCCCAATTCTTCCCCCAAATCCCCACTCTCAAGAGGGCAGCAGTGGGGAGAATCTGTTCCTCCAATCACTGGCTGGTTTTGTCCCAAACTCTCTGCTGATAGGCTCGATAGGATGCCAATCAGCAGCATACAGGAGAGATACAACCTGTGATTGGAGAATCAGCGAGTGGTTGGGAAATGAAGAAGCACCAATGGGTGAGTGACTGGTGGGCTTGGCCAGGCTCCAGCGTGGTCCCTGGGAAGGCAGGGGTCCAGGTTTAGTGGGAATGAGGAAGCTCCTTGGGAGGGAAGATGTTCCTATTGGACGAAGAAAGGACCAGCAAGATCAAGGAGAAAGAGGCTGCAAAAAAAAATGTCAGTTTGAAGCCTGTCAAAAAAATAATACTCAGCTAACAGTAAACAGGAATACTCAAAACCAAATGAGGCAGCACGGTGGCTCAGTGGTTAGCACTGCTGCCTCACAGCGCCAGGGACCCAGGTTTGATTCCAGCCTCGGGTGACTGACTGTGTGGAGTTTGCACGTTCTCCCCGTGTCTGCGTGGGTTTCCTCCGGGTGCTCCAGTTTCCTCCCACAGTCCAAAGATGTGCGGGTTAGGTGAATTGGCCATGCTAAATTGCCTGTCGCGTTAGGTGAAGGGGTAAATGTAGGGGTATGGGTCTGGGTGGGTTAATCTTCGGAGGGTCAGTGTGGACTTGTTTCTGCACTGTAGGGAATCTAGATTAGATTAGACTTACAGTGTGGAAACAGGCCCTTCGGCCCAACAAGTCCACACCGACCCGCCGAAGCGAAATCTAATCTAATCTCAGGGGAAAGGTACATTTGAAAATGAGTGTGGAATCTCTAGTTTAAGATTGTATAAATTCAGAAGCTACTAAATAGGGGAAATGTGGTACATGCTGTGTCATGCATACTGTGTGCCAATGGTGACATTTAACTGTCATCTGAGAAGAACTGAGAAGAGCAGGAAATTCTCATGGTAGAGCTCGAAAGAAGGTTCTGCTGAATGATTTTGAATACTTAGGAGTCATAGCATTATAGAGATGTACAGTATGGAAACAGACCCTTTGGTCCAACTCATCCATGCCGACCAGATATCCCATTTGCCAGCACCCGGCCCATATACCTCCAAACCCTTCCTATTCATATACCCATCCAGATGTATTTTAAATGTTGCAATTGTACCAGCCTCCACCACTTGCTCTGGCAGCTCATTCCACACACGTACCACCCTCTGTGTGAAAAACCTGCCCCTTAGGTCTCTTTTATATCTTTCCCCTCTCACCCTAAACCTATGCCCTCTAGTTCTGGACTTCCCAACCCCAGGGAAAAGACTTTGTCTATTTACCCTATCCATGTCCCTCATAATTTTGTAAACCTCTATAATGTCACCTCAGCCTCCGACGCTCCAGGGAAAACAGCCCCAGCCTGTTCAGCCTCTCCCTGTAGCTCAGATCCACCAACCCTGGCAACATCCTTGTACATCTTTTCTGAACCCTTTTAAGTTTCACAACATCTTTCCAATAGGAAGGAGACCAGAATTGCATGCAATATTCCAACAGTGGCCTAACCAATGTCCTGTACAGCTGCAACATGACCTCCCAACTCCTGTACTCAATACTCTGACCAATAAAGGAAAGCATACCAAACGCCTTCTTCACTATCCTATCTACCTGCGACTCCACTTTCAAGGAGCTATGAACCTGCACTCCAAGGTCTCTTTGTTCAGCGACACTCCCTAGGACCTTACCATTAAGTGTGTAAGTCCTGCTAAGATTTGCCTTTCCAAAATGCAGCATGCAAAAAGCAGTCATAAAGTTTCTACAGTACAGAAAGAGGTCCTTTGGCCCATCATACTGGTCAGCAAACATCCATCTATCGAATCACACTGATCCTCACCTGGCCCATGGTCTTGCCTGTGTAGGATTTGAAGTGTCCATTTAAATACTTCCTCAATGTTCTGACGGTTCCTGCTTCTAACATCGTTTCAGGCAACAAGCTCCAGGCACCCACTACCATTTGGGGAAGTTTGATTTGATTTATTATGGTCTGAAGTACAGTGAAAAGTTTTGTTTTGTGAGCAGTATTGACAGATTATAGCAAACAAGAGCATGTAGATCACAAGGTGTTTAGACAGACCAAGGCATTTACAGACCCTCAGCTTGCATTGCTTTCCTGAAATCTCCCTTAAACCTTCTGCTCCTTACCTTAAAGGCAGATAATTCCCCTGGCCCTGGTCACTTGCAACGTAGGATCACAAAAGGGGTAGCTACAGAGATACTGGATGCATTGGTTCTAGTGTTCCAAAAATCCTTAGATTCTGTAGAAGTACCACAGGATTGGGGAACTACTAATATAGGGGAGAGAGGCAAAAAAACAGGTATCTATAGGCTATGGAGCCTAATGTCTGTTGTTGGAAACATATTGGAATCAATTATTAAGGGAATAATAGCAGAACATTTCGAAAATCTGAATGTAATAATGCAGAGGCAGCCTGGCTTCATGAAAGGGAAATTGTGTTAATTTATCATAGTTTCAATTAGAATAGATAGAGGAAAACCAGCAGGTTATTTTTGAACTTCTAGAAGACGTTTGACAAAGTACGTCACAAACAGTGAAGGTGTAAGAGCCCATGGTGTGGGAGGTGGGATATCGATGTGGATAGAGAATCGGTTAATGGGCAGGATACAGCGAGTGGGGATACAGGCTTCCTGTGCAGGTCGGTGTTCCCGTAATCAGTGGGGGCCCACAGGAATCTGTACTGTCTCCATTCCACACTAACCACTTGGAGGAAGGAGGCAAACATACTGTAACCAAATTAGCAATTGATATAAAAATCGATGGATAGGCAGATGGGGAGCAGGGATAGATTGAGTTTCCAGAGAGATATTGATGGGTTAGTGAGCAAAACATTGTCTGATGGAGTGTAATGTGGGAAAGTGTGAGGTGGTTTAGTTGGGAAAGGGAGAAAAACACAAATATTATTGAAATGAAGAGGAACTGCAGAAAGCTGCAACACAAAGGGGCTTGGGGGAACGTGTACACCAAACCCAGAAAGCTCACACACAGGGGACAGCAGGTCATCGGGAAGGGCGAATGGAGTGTTGGCCCATATTTCAGGAAGGTTGGAGTGTAAGGGAAGTCTTACTGGAAGTGTAGAGGCTGCTGGGGAGAGGACATCTGGAGCACTGCCAGCTGTTTTAGTCCCTTATTGAAGAGAAAGACACCAGTTCATTGGAGGCAGCTCAGAGAAGGTTCCCTTTGATGATCCCAGTTTGGGGAGGGAAGGGGTTGTCTTAGGAGCAAAGGTTAAACAGGTTGGGACTCTACCCACTGGGGTTTAGAGAGTGAGAGGTGGTCTCACTGAAACAGATTGGATTCTTAAGGGGTTTGTCAGGGTCAACGCTGAGAGAGTGTCCCCCCTCAGTGGAGAGTCTGGGACCAGAGGGTACAGTCTCTGAATGAAGGGGCACCGATGTCAGACTGAGATGGGGAGGAATTCCTTCTCTCAGAGGGTGGTGAGTCTTTGGAACTCCTTGTCACAGGGAGGGCTGTGGGGGCAGAGTCCTCGTGTATATTTAAGGCTGAGAGAGATTCTTGATCAGTCACTGGGTCAAGGGGGAAGACCAGGAAAGTGGGTGTGAGGAATGTCAGATCAGCCATGATCCTATTGGATGGGGAAGCAGGCTCAAGGGGCTGAATGGCTTTCTCCTGTTCCTGACGGTCTTACACTCGGTCCCCAGAGCCTTCTCCACCAATGGATTTGAAGTTTTGAGGAGGAAATGAGCATGATAGACAAAAGGGGTAACAGAATGCTGCCCACAGAGTGGCCTGGGAATCGAGGTCATTGTTGTATACCAGGAAAGGCAAGGCTACCCCACAATAACCCCCAGGGAACTCCAGCTCAAAGAAAACATCAACTTACCATCACCTCTCGCTTTCCTGTCACTCACTCGAGTCTGTATCTGTGTAGCATCAAAGTGGTTCAGATGAGTTTCACTCACCTCATTCCTGGGATGAAGGGACGGTCTTATTAGAACAGGTTGGAGAGGTTCAGCCTGATTGCCTTGGCCATTTGAAGGATGAGAGGTGACCTTATTGAAACATAACAGATTGTGAGGGGGCCTGACAGACTACACACCAGGAGGAGGAGACCTGAACACGGGAGATAGTTTAAGACCAAATGTTTCCCATCTTTGACAAGGAGGTTGAGTGAAGTGATTACGCCACAGTTGAAGAGGGTGAAGACATGACTGCCCAGCTGGTTCAGTGCACTACGTGCTTGATGTGGGAGGTCAACGACTCTGGTGTGTCTGGCTTGTATCAGTGTGGAAAGTGTGTGCACGTTCAGCTACTGACAGAGCATATTGCAGCGCTGATGAAAGAACTCAAGGATCTTAGGCTCATCCGAGAGAATGAGATCTTTCTGGACAAGACCTTCAGTGAGGTTATTACACCAATCGTACCAGAAGAGAACAGAAGAGAGCGGACGATGAGGAAGGCAGAGAGGAGACAGGTGCAAGAGACCCCGGGGGAGGTACCTGTCAGGAACAAGTTGAAGCCTTTGGAAACAGTGGAGACTGATGACACTGCCAGTCCGCGAGGCAGCCAGGTCTGTCAATCAAAAGTTGGCGCAGAGGCAGAGCGGAAGAGTCGGGCATCGCACAGAGCCGTGGGAATAGAGGACTCCATCGTGAGAGGAACTGACCGGGGTTTTTGTGGCAGCAGACGGGATTTAAGGATGGTGTGTTGCCTTCCTGGTGCCAGGGTTAAAGACATCACAGACAGAGTGCAGGAAATCCTCAAGGACAAAGGTGAAGAGCCAGAGGTGGTGGTACATGTCGGCACAAATGATGTCGGGAAGAAGAGGAGGAACATACTACAGCGGGACTTCGGAGAACTAGGAAGAAGGCTGAAAAGCAGGACGTCCAAGGTGGTTATCTCCGGTTTGCTTCCAGTTCCTCGGGCTGGTGAGGCCAGGAACACGGAGATAATGGACTTGAACGTGTGGCTGGGGAATTGGTGCAGGAGCAAGGATTTAAATTCTTGGATCACTGGGGTATGTTTTGTGGTAAACATAAATTCTACACGAGAGACAGTTTGCACTTTAATAGGTTAGGGACCAGCATTCTGGCAGGCAGGTTTGCTACTGCAACACAGCTACGTTTAAACTAAGTAGCGGGCGGAGGGGGAGGGGACAAACTGGATGTTTAAGAAGGAAATTGGAGGGAAAGTTAGAACAAGGGAAGTCAAGAAAGACAACTGTATCAATGAGGCAGAAAACTCAGAAAGGGATCATGCTGTAAGGTTGAGTGAAATAGGGGTTGATGGGAAGGGTGAGAGCAGTAACAAATTAAAAATACTATATATGAACGCACGAAGCATTAGAAATAAGATGGATGAGCTTGAGGCTCTTTTGGAAATTGGCAGATACGATATTGTGGGGATAACTGAGACGTGGCTTCAAGTGGACAGGGCCTGGGAAATGAATATTCAAGGTTACACGTATTATCGTAAGGACAGACTGACGGGCAGAGGGGGTGGGGTGGCCTTGTTGGTAAGGGATGATATTCAGTCCCTTGCGCAGGGGGGCCTAGAATCAGGGGATGTAGAGTCAGTATGGATAGAGCTGAGAAATACTAAGGGTAAAAAGACCCTCTTGGGAGTTATCTACAGGCCCCCAAACAGTAGTCTGGATGTCGGATGTAAGTTGAATCAGGAGCTGAAAGTGGCCTGTCGCAAAGATGTTACTACAGTTGTTATGGGGGATTTCAACATGCAGGTAGACTGGGAGAATCAGGATGGTATTGGACCCCAAGAAAGAGACTTTGTGGAGTGCCTCCGAGATGGATTCTTAGAGCAGCTGGTGCTGGAGCTGACCAGGGAGAAGGCAATTCTGGATCTGGTATTGTGCAACGAACCAGAATTGGTCAGGGACCTCAAAGTGAAGGAGCCATTGGGAAGTAGTGACCATAATACAATAATCTTCAATCTGCAATTTGAGAGGGAAAGGGGACGATCAGTAGTGACAATATCTCTGTTGAATAAAGGAAATTATGGAGCTATGAGGGAGGAGCTGGCCAAAGTACAATGGTGCAATACCTTAGCAGGGATGATAGTGGAGGAACAATGGCGGGTATTTCTGTGTATAATGCAGAAGTTACAGGATCAGTTCATTCCAAAAAGGAAGAAAGATCCCAGGAGGAGGCATGGGTGGCCGTGGCTGATGAGGGAAGTTAAGAAACATATAAAGTTAAAAGAGAAAAAGTATAACATAGCAAAGATAAGTGGGAAAACAGAGGACTGGGAAGCTTTTAAAGAACAACAGAGGATTACTAAGAAGGAAATACGCAGAGAAAAAATGAGGTACGAAGGTAAACTGGCCAAAAATATAAAGGAGGATAGTAAAGGCTTTTTTAGGTATGTGCAAGGCAAAAAAAATGGTTAAGGCTAAAATTGGGCCATTGAAGACAGAAACAGGGGAATATATTACGGGGAACAAAGAAATGGCAGAGGAATTGAATTGGTACTTCAGATCTGTGTTCACTGGGGAAGACACAAGCAATCTCGCAGAGGTAACTGTGGCTGAAGGACTTGAACTGAAGGGAATTTATATTTGCCAGGAATTGGTGGTTGATAAGTCCCTGGGGCCTGATGGTCTACATCCCAGGGTACTGAAGGAGGTGGCTTGGGAAATCGTGGATGCGTTGGTGATTATTTTCCAGAGTTCGATAGATTCGGAATCAGTTCCTGCAGATTGGAGGGTGGCTAATGTTGTACCATTTTTTAAGAAAGGTGGGAGAGAGAAAGCAGGAAATTATAGACCAGTTAGTCTGACCTCAGTGGTGGGAAAGATGTTGGAGTCTATTATAAAAAATGAAATTACGACCCATCTGGATAGTAGTAACAGGATAGGTCAGAGCCAGCATGGATTTATGAAGGGGAAATCATGCTTGACTAATCTTCTGGAATTTTTTGAGGATGTAACTCTAAAGATGGATGAGGGACATCCAGTAGATGTAGTGTACCTGGACTTTCAGAAAGCTTTTGATAAAGTCCCACACAGGAGGTTAGTGAGCAAAATTAGGGTGCATGGTATTGGGGGCAAAGAACTAACTTGGATTGAAAGTCGGTTGGCTGATAGGAAACAAAGAGTAGTGATAAACGGCTCCATTTCGGAATGGCAGGCAGTGACCAGTGGGGTACCGCAGGGATCAGTGCTGGGACCGCAGCTTTTTACAATATATGTTAATGATACAGAAGATGGTATCAGCAATAACATTAGCAAATTTGCTGATGATACTAAGCTGGGTGGCAGGGTGAAGTGTGATGAGGATGTTAGGAGATTACAGGGTGACCTGGACAAGTTAGGTGAGTGGTCAGATGCATGGCAGATGCAGTTTAATGTGGATAAATGTATGGTTATCCACTTTGGTGGCAAGAACAGGAAGGCAGATTACTACCTCAATGGAATCAATTTAGGTAAAGGGGCAGAACAGAGGGATCTGGGTGTTCTTGTACACCAGTCAATGAAGGTAAGCATGCAGGTACAGCAGGTAGTGAAGAAGGCTAATAGCATGCTGGCCTTCATAACTAGAGGGATTGAGTATAGAAGCAAAGAGGTTCTTCTGCAGCTGTACAGGGCCCTGGTGAGACCACACCTGGAGTACTGTGTGCAGTTCTGGTCTCCAAGTTTGAAGAAAGACATTCTGGCTATTGAGGGAGTGCAGCGTAGGTTCACGAGGTCAATTCCTGGAATGGCAGGATTACCTTACACTGAAAGACTGGAGTGACTGGGCTTGTATACCCTTGAGTTTAGGAGACTGAGAGGGGATCTGATTGAGACATTTAAGATTATTAAACGATTGGACAGTCTGGAGGCAGGGAACATGTTTCTGCTGATGGGTGAGTGCCGAACCAGAGGATACAGCTTAAAAATACGGTGTAGACCATTTAGGACAGAGATGAGGAGAAACTTCTTCACCCAGAGAGTGGTGGCTGTGTGGAATGCTCTGCCCCAGAGGGCAGTGGAGGCCCAGTCTCTGGATTCATTTAAGAAAGAGTTGGATAGAGCTCTCAAGGATAGTGGAATCAAGGGTTATGGAGATAAGGATATGATTAAGGATGATCAGCCATGATCATGTTGAATGGTGGTGCAGGCTCGAAGGGCAGAATGGCCTACTCCTGCACCTATTGTCTATTCACGATGGAGTTGAGGATAATATTATTTTCTCTCTGAAGTGTTACACTGTGGTATTGTCTCCATCAGACAGCAGTGGACACTGGGTCTTTGTCTTTACTCAGACTATTTCAGACAGGTTACTGATGTCAAGGGAGCGGAGTGTTCTTGGGGCTGGATGGGAGCCTGGTGCAGATTAACTACGATCTCATTGTCTCGTGGAGTGGCTCAATGGACCAATTGGCTCCTTCCGCTCCTGTTGATCCACCAGCCTTCAAATGAAATTCCACATTGAGCAATCTCTCTGCCCCCAAACACATCACACCATGACATTTTCCAATCCCTCTGCAAACTACATGCACATGCAGCTATCCTGATGGAGGTAGTGTGTTAGGACATGGGGAATATCCTGGTCACAGGGAATAACCCATCTCAGATTGTCCACTGCGCTCTGACTGTGGACAATGAATTTATTCAAATGTTCTCCTTCCAGGATCAAGCCACACATCTGGCCCAAAATTCCAAACCCAAAATCCACGCTGGACAAGCTCTACATGAAACCAAACAAGGTAGGCTTAGCATACAGAGCTGGGAGTGTGTGACAGGGAGCAATGTAGAGGGGTTTTTTACTCTGTATCTAACCCCGTGCTGTCTCTGTCCTGGGAGTGTTTGATGGGGACAGTGTAGAGAGACCTTTACTCTGTATCTAACCCTGTGCTGTCCCTGTAGTGTTTGATGGGGACAGTGTAGAGGGAGCTTTACTCTGTGTCTAACCCTGTGCTGTCCCTGTCCTGGAAGTGTTTGATGGGGGACAGTGTAGAGAGACCGTTACACTGTATCTAACCCCATGCTGTCCCTGTCCCGGGAGTGTTCGATGGGGTACAGTGTAGAGGAGGCTTTACTCTGTATCTAACCTCGTGCTGTCGCTGTCCTGGGAGTGTTTGATGGGAGGACAGTGTAGAGGGAGCTTTACTCTGTGTCTAACCCTGTGCTGTCCCTGTCCTGGGAGTGTTTGATGGGGGGACAGTGTAGAGGGAGCCTTACTCTGTATCTAACCCCGTGCTGTCCCTGTCCTGGGAGTGTTTGATGGGAGGACAGTGTAGAGGGAGCTTTACTCTGTATCTAACCCCGTGCTGTCCCTGTCCAGGGAATGTTTGATGGGGACAGTGTAGAGGGAGCTTTACTCTGTATCTAACCCTGTGCTGTCCCTATCCTGGGTGTATTTGATGGGGGACAGTGCAGAGGGAGCTTTACTCTGTATCTAACCCCGTGCTGTCCCTGTCCTGGGAGTGTTTGATGGGGGGACAGTGTAGAGGGAGCTTTACACTGTATCTAACCCCGTGCTGTCGCTGTCCTGGGAGTGTTTGATGGGGGGACAGTGTAGAGGGAGCTTTACTCTGTATCTAATCCCATGCTGTCCCTGTCCACGGAATGTTTGATGGGGACAGTGTAGAGGGAGCTTTACTCTGTATCTAACCCTGTGCTGTCCCTGTCCTGGGAGTGTTTGATGGGGGGACAGTGTAGAGGGAGCTTTACTCTGTATCTAATCCCATGCTGTCCCTGTCCAGGGAATGTTTGATGGGGACAGGGTAGAGGAAGCTTTACTCTGTATCTAACCCCGTGCTGTCCCTGTCCTGGGAGTGTTTGATGGGGGACAGTGTAGAGGGAGCTTTACTCTGTATCTAACCCCGTGCTGTCCCTGTCCTGGGAGTGTTTGATGGGAGCTGTGCTCTGTGTTACAGATGGTAGCGGTGAGCTTTAATCCGTCCAGCTTTCTGGATGTGATGGAGAGTCGAGTGGACACGATTCAGGTGAGAGGAACCTGGATGACTCGCTGTGCCCCATCCTCAGGGAGTGAGGCTGCTGACAGGAACACCGCACCAGAGAGGGAGTTGCTGATGACAGACAGAGCACCAGGAGGCATCGGGGACACCAGCTGGCAAGGAGGGAAGTGTGCGGGCCAGGACCGGGCGGACAGTCCACAGGATGTGAGGCTGGCCAAGAGAGACCCCAAGGGTGAGGGGCTGCCTGAGTCTCACCACGACCTTGTCCCAGGGCCAGAGGGTCAGAGCACAGTGAGGAAAACCACCCCTGGGCACAGCCACAACCATGGCACAGCGTGTGGGGGGCAGAGGCTCGGTGATCAGGGCACTGGGCAATCTTGCATTGATCAAGTGGATCAAGGGACAGCTCTGGGATCTACATTAGCTGAGGGATGCCCTCTTACCACATCTGACCAATCATACATCACCATGTCCAACCTGTACAAGATCCAGTGAGAATGTAACCCCTCTCCCGTCACCATCACCCACCAGATCCACACACCTCCCAGACCCACTCCCCACCCCCGAGACCCACACACCCCAACCCCCCACCCGGCCAGACCCACTCCCCACCCCCGAGACCCACACACCCCACCCCCCACCCGGCCAGACCCACTCCCCACCCCCGAGACCCACACACCCCAACCCCCACCCACCCTGACCCACTCCCCACCCCCGAGAGACCCACACACCCCAACCCCCCACCCACCAAGACCCACTCCCCACCCCCCCGAGATCGACACACCCCAAACCCCCACCCGCCCAGACCCACTCCCCACCCCCCCCAGAGACCCACACACCCCACCCCGCACATACTCACACTTCCCAACCCCCCAAGACCCACAAACCCCACCCCCCGAGACCCACGTTCCCCAACCTCCCCCGAGACCCACGTTTCCCAACCCCCCCCGAGACCCACGTTCCCCAACCCCCCCCGAGACCCACGTTCCCCAACCCCCCCCGAGACCCACGTTCCCCAACTCCCCCCCGAGACCCACGTTCCCCAACTCCCCCCCGAGACCCACGTTCCCCAACTCCCCCCCGAGACCCACGTTCCCCAACCCCCCCGAGACCCACGTTCCCCAACCCCCCCCGAGACCCACGTTCCCCAACCCCCCCCGAGACCCACGTTCCCCAACCCCCCCGAGACCCACGTTCCCCAACCCCCCCGAGACCCACGTTCCCCAACTACCCCCCGAGACCCACGTTCCCCAACTCCCCGAGACCCACGTTCCCCAACCCCCCCCGAGACCCACAAACCCCACCCCCGAGACCCACATTCCCCAACCCCCCCGAGATCCACGTTCCCCAACCCCCCCGAGACCCACGCTCCCCAACTCCCCGAGACCCACGTTCCCCAATTCCCCCCCGAGACCCACGCTCCCCAACTCCCCCCGAGACCCACAAACCCCACCCCCCGAGACCCACGTTCCCCAACTCCCCCCCGAGACCCACGTTCCCCAACCCGCCCCGAGACCCACGCTCCCCAACTCCCCCCCGAGACCCACGCTCCCCAACCCCCCCCGAGACCCACGTTCCCCAACTCCCCCCCGAGACCCACGTTCCCCAACTCCCCCCCGAGACCCACGTTCCCCAACTCCCCCCCCGAGACCCACGCTCCCCAACTCCCCCCGAGACCCACGTTCCCCAACTCTCCCCCGAGACCCACGTTCCCCAACCCCCCCGAGACCCACGTTCCCCAACTACCCCCCGAGACCCACGTTCCCCAACTCCCCGAGACCCACGTTCCCCAACCCCCCCCGAGACCCACAAACCCCACCCCCGAGACCCACATTCCCCAACCCCCCCGAGATCCACGTTCCCCAACCCCCCCGAGACCCACGCTCCCCAACTCCCCGAGACCCACGTTCCCCAACTCCCCCCCGAGACCCACGCTCCCCAACTCCCCCCGAGACCCACAAACCCCACCCCCCGAGACCCACGTTCCCCAACTCCCCCCCGAGACCCACGTTCCCCAACCCGCCCCGAGACCCACGCTCCCCAACTCCCCCCCGAGACCCACGCTCCCCAACCCCCCCCGAGACCCACGTTCCCCAACTCCCCCCCGAGACCCACGTTCCCCAACTCCCCCCCGAGACCCACGTTCCCCAACTCCCCCCCCGAGACCCACGCTCCCCAACTCCCCCCGAGACCCACGTTCCCCAACTCTCCCCCGAGACCCACGTTCCCCAACTCCCCCCCGAGACCCACGTTCCCCAACCCCCCCCCGAGACCCACACTCCCCACCCCCGAGACCCACACTCCCCACTCCCCAGACCCACACTCCCCACTCCCCAGATCCACACTCCCCACTCCCCCCAGACCCACGCTCCCCACCCCCCAGACCCACTCCCTCTGAGACCCGCGTCCCCCACACCCAGACCCACACTCCCCACTTTCCTCCCAGACCCACACTCCCCACCTTCCTCCCAGACCCACACTCCCCACTCCCCCCAGACCCCACTCCCGACCTACCCAAGACCCACACTCCCAACCCCCCCCAGACCCACACTCCCCACTCCCCCCAGCCCCACACTCCCCACTCACCCCAGCCCCACACTCCCCCCCCCCGAGACCCACAGTCCTCCCCGACCCACTCCCCAATCCGCCCCAGTTTCATCTCCCCAGCTCCCTCCAGGTGTACACTATCCCCTAGACCCACTCTCGCCCAACCTGTCTCTCACTCCCCAAACTCCCCCCTCCTCTACCAACTCCGAGTCACCCACCTCCCCTCGCTCTCACTGCCCCTGGGCCCCGACTCCCATCGGGCCTGCTCCCATTACTGTACGGTCAGACAATTTTAGAGAAGTTGTTCTGAGAGGCTGCTGCATTTTTCTGAGAAGGACTATTTCTGAAATCACTCCGGGAGCAGAGTGGGAGGATTTGGGGACTAGATGTAGTCCTCACTTCAGACAGGACCAAAGATAATGCTGGCTCCCCCTGGCCTAGTCCGGGATATCACTCGGATTTGTGGACAATGTGTGGTCAGAATGAACTGGGCCGCACCCAGAGCCAAAGCAAAACACCACGGGGTGTATGGGAGCGCTGTTGGGGCGTGGGGTGCTGCTTTGAAATGTCAATGCCTTAATGTCAACAAGACTTAGCTTCTGCAAGAGTCATATGATCACAGCGGCGAACGTAACTCATCACTTAGGAATGAGATGCTGCCTTGGAAGAGTGGTTCCACCACAAACTACAAAGACTTACTTTGCCTCTATACTAATTAGCATTCTTCTGTCTTATCAGGATGTCTTTTTAAGTTTTGTGTCTATATTTTGTCTCATAACTGTACCATATTTTCACTTGGTAAATTTTAGCTATAAAGTATTGTGTAATAAACTAACAAAACCTTTCAAACTGATGAATGAGACAAAGCCTTTGACAAGGTCTCACACGGGAAACGGAGACAGAAGGTCAAAGCTGATGGGATCCAGGGTCACTTGGTAAGATGGATCCAAAGCTGGCTTCGTGTCAGGAGACAGAGGGTGGTGTCAGGAGGCTGTTGGTGGGACTGGAGCCCGGGCTGCAGTGGGGTCCCACAGGGATCACTGCTGGGGCCCTCATTGTTTGTGATCTTCATCAACAACGGAGATGGGAATGTGGGAGGGATGGGAAGTAAGTTTGTGGATGAGACAAAGATTGGCCGGGTGGTTGGCAGTGAGGAGGAAGGTGTTCGATTCCAGGAGGGTAGAAACGGATTGGTCAGACAGGCAGATCAGAGGCAGATGGAATTCAACCCTGAGAAATGGGAGGGGGTGCACTTTGGAAGAAGGAACAAGACAAGGGAGTACTCAGTGAATGACAGGACAGCAGGAAGCTCCGAGGGACAGAGGGATCTTGGGGTGTGTGTCCACAGGCCCCTGGAGGTGGTGGGACAGGTTAATAGGGTGGTTAAGGCGGCCATGGGGACACTTGCCTTTATCAGTCGGGGCTTGGATGATCAGAGCAGGGAGGCTCTGGTGGAGCTGTCCAGGAGTTTAGGGAGGCCACAGCTGGAGGACTGTGTGCAGTTTCTGGTGTCCACACTATAGGGAGGATGTGATTGTACTGGGAGGGGGTACAGAGGGGATTCACCAGGATACTGCCTGGGATGGAGCAGGTTAGTGATGAAGACAGGCTGGAGAAGCTCAGGGTGGTTTCTTTAGAGCAGAGAAGGCTGAGGGGGGGACCTGATCGAGGGGGATAAGATTATGGGGGGGGGGTGGTTGGGGAAGGCGGGATATAAGGCAGCTGTCCCTCCTTAGTCACAGGGACAATAACAAGGGGGACATTTTAAGGTGAAAGACAGGAGGTTTACAGGGGATTTCAGTTCAGGGTTATTGACCTAGCGCTAGGAAGGGGATGGGTTTCGAGTAGTTTTTTTGATGGTGCAGACTCAATGGGCAGAAAGGCCTCTTCTCTCCTGGATGGTTCTCTGAGACTTACTGCTCCAACCCACGGTGTATACTTCAAAACAGAACACCAGTACAAGGGTTCTGAATCCTTCGGTCATCGGGACTGGGCACGGGTAAACCATTCAGCCCTTCTAACCTGCTCCATCATTCAATAGCAGCGTGAGTGATCCTCCAACTTCAAAGCCTGCTGCTACTTTGTCCCCAAATCCTTTGAACCATTCTTCCCCAAGTGCTAGACCGACCTCCTTCTTGAAAACAACACTTTCTTTGGCACATATTTCCCCAGGCTCCCCACTCTCTGGGTGAAGACATTTCTCCTCAGCTCAGTCCTGTACGTCCCACCTCGTATCCATCAACCGTGACCCCAAACATTACACTCACTTCTTACTCATTATCACTGTCACACTGGTCAGCCTGGTCACTCCTGTCACACTGGTCAACCCGGTCACCCCTGTCACACTGGTCAGCCTGGTCACCCCTGTCACACTGGTCAGCCCGGTCACCCCTGTCACACTGGTCAGCTTGGTCACCCCTGTCACACTGGTCAGCCTGGTCACTCCTGTCACACTGGTCAGCCCGGTCACACTGGTCAGCTCGGTCACTCCTGTCACACTGGTCAGCCCGGTCACCCGTCACACTGGTCACTCCTGTCACACTGATCAGCCCGGTCACACTGGTCAGCCCGGTCACCCCTGTCACACTGGTCAGCACGGTCACTCCTGTCACACTGGTCAGCCCGGTCACACTGGTCAGCCCGGTCACATTGGCCTTTACAGTCATTCTGGTCACTCAGTTTGGTCAGTCTGGACACACCGGTCAGACCAGTCAGTGCAGTTACATCGGTCAGTCTGGTCAGTCCGATCACACTGGTCAGTGCGGTCAGACCAGTCAGTGCGGTCACACTAGTCAGTGTGGACACGCCAGTCAGTGCGGTCAGACCGGTCAATGCGGACACACCAGTCAGTGCGGTCACACCGGTCAGTGCGGTCAGACCGGTCAGTGCGGTCAGACCCGGTCAGTGCAGTCAGACCAGTCAGTGCGGTCAGTGTGGTCACACCGGTCAGTACGGTCAGTCTGGTCACACCGGTCAGTGTGGTCAGACCGGTCAGTGCAGTCACACCGGTCAGTGTGGTCACACCGGTAAGTACAGTCAGTCTGGTCACACTGGTCAGTGCGGTCAGACCAGTCAGTGCGGTCACACCAGTCAGTCCAGTCAGTGTGGTCACACTGGTCAGTCGTCAGTACGGTCAGACCGGTCAGTGCTATCACACCGGTCAGTGGCGTCAGTCTGGTCACACTGGTCAGACCAGTCAGTGTGGTCACACCGGTCAGTGGCGTCAGTCCGGTCACACCAGTCAGTGCAGTCGCACCGGTCAGTGCAGTGACAACGGTCAGTGGCATCAGTCCGGTCACACCGGTCAGTGCGGTCACACCAGCCAGTCCAGTCAGTGTGGTCACACCGTTCAGTCTGGTCAGTGCGGTCACACCAGTCAGTGACGTCACACCGGTCAGTGGGGTCACACCAGTCAGTGGGGTCACACCGGTCAGTGCGTCAGACTGGTCAGTGTGATTACACTGGTTAATGTAGTCAGTCTGGCCACACTGTGGTCACATCAGTCAGTGCGGTCAGACCGGTCAGTCGTCAGTGCGGTCAGACCGGTCAGTATGGTCACTCAGGTCAGTGCAGTCACACCGGTCAGTCTGGTCACACCGGGCAGTGTGGTCAGACCGGTCAGTGTGGTCACACTGGTCAGTGTGGTCACTCAGGTCAGTGAGGTCACACCGGTCAGTCTGGTCACACTGGTTAGTGGGGTCACACCGGTCAGTGGGGTCACACCGGTCTGTGTGATCACACCGGTCAGTGCGGTCACATCGGTCAGTCGTCAGTGCAGTCACACCGGTCAGTGTGGTCAGACCGGTCAGTATGGTCACTCAGGTCAGTGCAGTCACACCGGTCAGTGCAGTCACACCAGTCAGTCTGGTCACACTGGACAGTCTGGTCAGTTTGGTCACACCATTCAGTGAGGTCACACAGGTCAGTGTGGTCACACCGGTCAGTCTGGTCACACCGGTCAGTGGGGTCACACCGGTCAGTCTGGTCACACCGGTCAGTGGGGTCACACCAGTCAGTGCGGTCACACCGGTCAGTCTGGTCACACCGGGCAGTGTGGTCAGACCGGTCAGTGTGGTCACACTGGTCAGTGTGGTCACTCAGGTCAGTGAGGTCACACCGGTCAGTCTGGTCACACTGGTTAGTGGGGTCACACCGGTCAGTGGGGTCACACCGGTCTGTGTGATCACACCGGTCAGTGCGGTCACATCGGTCAGTCGTCAGTGCAGTCACACCGGTCAGTGTGGTCAGACCGGTCTGTGTGATCACACCGGTCAGTGCGGTCACATCGGTCAGTCGTCAGTGCAGTCACACCGGTCAGTGCAGTCACACCAGTCAGTCTGGTCACACTGGACAGTCTGGTCAGTTTGGTCACACCATTCAGTGAGGTCACACAGGTCAGTGTGGTCACACCGGTCAGTCTGGTCACACCGGTCAGTGGGGTCACACCGGTCAGTCTGGTCACACCGGTCAGTGGGGTCACACCAGTCAGTGCGGTCACACCAGTCAGTCTGGTCACACCGGTCAGTCTGGTCACTCAGGTCAATGGGGTCACACCCGGTCAGTCTGGTCACACTGGTCAGTGGGGTCACACCGGACAGTCTGGTCAGTTTGGTCACACCATTCAGTGGGGTCACACCGGTCAGTGGGGTCACACCGGTCAGTCTGGTCACACCAGTGAGAGCAGTCACACCGGTCAGTGGGGTCACACCGGTCAGTCTGGTCACACTGGTCAGTGCAGTCATACCGGTCAGTGGGGTCACACCGGTCAGTCTGGTCACACCGGTCAGTGGGGTCACACCGGTCAGTGCGGTCACACCGGTCACCAATGGCTCTTAGAGTGAGAGAGATGTACAGTATGGAAACAGATCCTTCAGTCCAACCCGTCCATGCCGACCAGATATCCCAACCCAATCTAGTCCCACCTGCCAGCACCCGGCCCATATCCCTCCAAACCCTTCCTATTCATATACCCATCCAAATGCCTCTTAAATGTTGTAATTGTACCAGCCTCCACCACATCCTCTGGCAGCTCATTCCATACACGTACCACCCTCTGTGTGAAAAAGTTGCCCCTGAAGTCTCTTTTAAATCTTTTCCCTCTCACCTTAAATCTTGCCTATTTATCCTATCCATGCCCCTCATAATTTTGTAAACCTCTAAAAGGTCACCCCTCAGCCTCCGACGCTCCAGGGAAAACAGCCCCAGCCTGTTCTGCCTCTCCGATAGCTCAGATCCTCCAACCCTGGCAACATCCTTGTAAATCTTTTCTGAATCCTTTCAAGTTTCACAACATCTTTCCGAGAGGAAGGAGACCAGAATTGCACACAATATTCCAACAGTGGCCTAACCAATGTCCTGTACAGCCGCAACATGACCTCCCAACTCCTGTACTCAATACTCTGACCAATAAAGGAAAGCATACCAAACACCTTCTTCACTATCCTATCTACCTGCGACTCCACTTTCAAGGAGCTATGAACCTGTACTCCAAGGTCTCTTTGTTCAGCGACACTCCCTAGGACCTTACTATTAAGTGTAAAAGTCCTGCTAAGATTTGCTTTCTCAAAATGCAGCACCTCGCATTTATCTGAATTAAACTCCATCTGCCACCTCTCAGCCCATTGGCCCATCTGGTCCAGATCCTGTTGTAATCTGAGGTTCGCTCTTTGCTGTCCACTACACCTCCAATTTTGGTGTCATCTGCAAACTTACTAACTGTACCTCTTATGCTCGCATCCAAATCATTTATGTAAATGACAAAAAGTAGAGGGCCCAGCACCGATCCTTGTGGCACTCCACTGGTCACAGGCCTCCAGTCTGAAAAACAACCCTCCACCACCACCCTCTGTCTTCTACCTTTGAGCCAGTTCTGTATCCAAATGGCTAGTTCTCCCTGTATTCCATGAGATCTAACCTTGCTAATCAGTCTCCCATGGGGAACCTTGTCGAACGCCTGAATGAAGTTCATATAGATCACATCTACTGCTCTGCCCTCATCAATCCTCTTGGTTATTTTTTTCAAAAAACTCAATCAAGTTTGTGAGACATGATTTCCCACGCACAAAGCCATGTTGACTATCCCTAATCAGTCCTTGCCTTTCCAAATACATGTACATCCTGTCCCTCAGGATTCGCTCCAACAACTTGCCCACCACCGAGGTCAGGCTCATGGTCTATAGCTCCCTGGCTTGTCCTTACCGCCCTTCTTAAACAGTGTCACCACGTTAGCCAACCTCCAGTCTTCCGACACCTCACCTGTAACTATCGATGATACAAATATCTCAGCAAAAGGCCCAGCAATCACTTCTCTAGCTTCCCACAGAGTTCTCAGGTACCCCTGATCAGGTCCTGGGGATTTATCCACTTTTATGCATTTTAAGACATCCAGCACTTCCTTCTCTGTAATAAGGACATTTTTCAACATGTCACCATCTATCTCCCCACATTTTATATAGAACATAGAACGTTACAGCGCAGTACAGGCCCTTCGGCCCTCGATGTTGCGCCGACCTGTCGTACCAATCTGAAGTCCATCTAACCTACACTATTCCATGTACGTCCATATGCCTGTCCAATGACGACTTAACTGTACTTAAAGTTGGCAAATCTACTACCGTTGCAGGCAAAGCATTCCATACCCTTACTACTCTCTGAGTACAGAAACTACCTCTGACATCTGTCTTATATCTATCACCCAGGTAAAAACAATGACTGCAGATGCTGGAAACCAGATGCTAGATTAGTGGTGCTGGAAGAGCACAGCAGTTCAGGCAGCTCCTCGGATGCTGTGCTCTTCCAGCACCACTAATCCAAATATCTATCACCCCTCAATTTAAAGCTATGCCCCTCGTGCTCACCGTCACCAGATTTGGAAAAAGGCTCTCCCTGCCCACCCTATCCAACCCTCTGATTATCTTATATGTCTCTATTAAGTCACCTCTCAACCTTCTTCTCTCTTACAAAAACAGCATCAATCCCTCAGCCTTTCCTTGTTACGACCTTCCCTCCATACCAGGCAACATCCTAGTAAATCCCCTCTGCATCCTTTCCAAAGCTTCCACATCCTTCTTATAATGCGGTGACCAGAACTGTACACAATACTCCAAGTGCGGCGGCACCAGAGTTTTGTACAGCTGTAGCATAACCTCATGGTTCCGGAACTCAATCCCTCTATTAATAAAAGCTAAAACACTGTATGCCTTCTTAACAACCCTGTCAACCTGGGAGGCAACTTTCAAGGGTCTGTGTACATGTACGCCGAGATCTCTCTGTTCATCTACACTACCAAGAACCTTACCATTAGCCCAGTACTCTGCATTCCGGTTACTCCGACCAAAGTGAACCACCTTACTTTGGAAGCAGCAACAGTACATAGTGTCCTACTCGGGAAGGGGCAAAATTTGACCTACTCTTGGGAAATAGGGCAGGACAGGTGACAGTGGGGAAACACTTGGAGAGCAATGACCATAGTTCTAATAATTGTAAAATAGTTATGGAGAGGGACAAAACTGGTCCACAGGATCAAGTTCTAAATTGGGGCAAGGCAAATTTTGATGGAATTAGACAGGAACTTGCAGGGATTGATTGGAGCAGTTTGTTTGCAGACAATGGGACCTCTGGCAAGTGGGAGACATTTGAAAATGAGATAGCTCGAGTTCAAGGTCTATATATTCCCGTGAGGATAAACAGCAAGGTTGGCAGGAATAGGGAATCCTGGATGACAAAGAGATATTGAAGCTTTGACCAGAAGTAAGGAGGAGGCGTAGCTCAGGCACAGCTGGGATGAAGGGAATCCCTGGAGGGAGACAGGGGGTACAGGAGTTTACTGAAGAAGGAAATCAGGAGGGCAAAAAGGGGGCACGAGATAGCCTTGGCTAAGAAGATTAGGGGGAAGCCAAGGAGGCTTTTTAAGTACATTAAAGGTAAAAGAAATAGTGAATAGGACCCCTCCAGTACCAGAGGGGACATGTCGGTGTAGGACTGCAGAAGATAGGCGAGATCCTCAATGAAGATTTCTCCCCTGTGTTTATCATGGAGATAGACATGAAGACTTGGGAACTTGAGCAAGTTCGTGATCATATCTTGGGGACAGTAGAGGTGTTGGATGTATTAGAATCTAGGAAGGTGGATCATCTCCTGGTACTGACCAGATATATCCAAGATGAGAGGAAAATTGCGGGGGCCCTGGCTAATATTTTTGCATCACTGTTAGCCATGGGTGAGGTCCCAGAAGACTGGAGGGTAGCAAATGCTGTGTCCTTATTCAAGAAGGGAAGCAAAGAAAAACCTGGGAGCTATAGACCAGTCGGTCTAATATCTGTGGGGGGGGGTAAGGTACTTGAGAGATTCTCAGGGATAAGATATACACAGATTTGGAAAGACAGGGTTTGATCAGGAGGAGTCAGCATGGCTTTGTGAGTGGGAGACAATGTCTCAAAGATTTGTTAGAGTTCTTTGATGAAGTGACTGGAAGGTTGACAAGGGCAGGGCGGTAGATGTAGTCTATATGGATTTAAATAAGGCCTTCGATAAGGTTCCACATGGTCAGCTGCTCTGGAAGGTTAGATCACATGGGATGGGGGTGTAGGAAATTGGATACATCATTGGCTT
This sequence comes from Hemiscyllium ocellatum, assembly GCF_020745735.1. NCBI lineage: Eukaryota > Metazoa > Chordata > Chondrichthyes > Orectolobiformes > Hemiscylliidae > Hemiscyllium > Hemiscyllium ocellatum. The sequence continues at coordinate 2,675,251 of NC_083402.1, forward strand.
GATGGTGGGGAGCAGAGGGTAATAGTGGAAGGATGCTTGTCGGACTGGAGGCCTGTGACTAGTGGAGTGCCTCAGGGGTCAGTGCTGGGCCCATTGCTGTTTGTTATCGATATCAGTGATTTAGATGGAAATGTACAAGGCAGGATGACACTAAAATAGGCGGGACCGTGGACAGAGAGGAAGGTTCTCAGAAATTGCAGCAGAACCTTGATCAGCTGGGAAAGTGGGCCGAGAAATGGCAAATGGAGTTTAGTATAGATAGGTGTGAGGTCTTGTATTTTAGAAACTCAATTCAAGGTAGGAGTTTCACAGTGAATGGTAGGGCCTTAAGGAGTGCTGTGGAACAGAGGGACATTGGGGTTCAGGTGCATGGTTCTCTCAAAGTGGAGTCCCAGGTAGACAGAGCAGCGAAGGCTTTCCATTCCACCCCCAGTCCTGAAGAAGGGTAACACCAGAAACGTCAACTTCTGCACCTCCTGATGCTGCCTGGCTTGCTGTGTTCTTCCAGCCTCCTCCCTATCTACTCTCTATCTCTTGCTGGCTGTTGGGAGGCCTGTAGAATAATCCCAAAGTGACTGTGCACTTCCTATTCCTGAGGTCCACCCGTAAGGCCACAGCGGATAAGCCCTCCAAGGTGTCCTCCCTCAGTCTCACTGTGATAATCTCCCTGATCAGTAACTAACTCTCCCAACCATTTTACATCCTGCTCTAGTTTGCAGAAATGTCTCAATCCTGAACTGTGAAGCTGCCAGTCTTGTCCCTCTCTCAACTAAGTCTTTGTAATAACCACAACATCATAGTTACCTGTATTTATCTAAGCTCTAAATTCACCTGCCTTACCTGTCATACTCCTCACATTAAAACAAATCCACCCTAGACCACCAGTCCAGCTGTGTTCAATGGCCTCTCCCTGTCTGTTCTTCCTTTTAGCCTTACTGGCCTTAGTCTCTGACTCCACCTCAGTCCTTTTACTTGTTGAGCTATTGCTCTGGCTCCCACCTCCCCCGCCACACGAGGTTAAACCCTCCTGAGTGACACTAGCAAATCTCCATGCCAGGATATTGGTGCCCCTCTAGGTTAGATACAACCCATCCTTCTTGTACAGGTCCCTGCTGCCCCAGAAGACATCCCATTGACCCACATACCTGAAGCCCTTCCTCCTCCACCAGCTCTTTAGCCATGTATTTAACTGTACTGTCTTCCTATTCCTAACCCTCACTGGTACGTGACACAGGAAGTAATTGAGATTATAACCTGAGAGGTCCTGCTTTCCAACTTCCTCCCTAACTCCCTGAACTACATTTGCAGGATGTCATCTCTCTCTCTTTGCCCAAATACTGGACGTCTTTCAGGTGAGGCGGCACTTTACCTACACTTCACCCAATCTGGTCTATCGCATTCGCTGCTCACAATGTGGTCTCCTCCACATTGGGGAAACGAAGCATAGACTTGCTTCACAGAACACCTACATTCTGGCCCCAAGAACGACCCTGAGCTTCCAGCTGCGTGTCACTTCAACCCCCCACCCTGTTCCCGGGCCAACATCTCTGTCTCAGGCTTGCGGCAGTGCTCCGGTGAAGCTCAGCACAAGCTGGGAGAGCACCACCTCATTTTCCACTTGGAGACCCTGCAGCCTTCCGGACTTAGTATCAAGGTGAACAACCTTAGGGCTTGAGCTCTCCCGTGTCCTTACCTCAACCCCACACCCTAGGCCTTGTTATCACATCAGCTGCCATTACACAGTACCTACTGTTAGCCACGAACAGTCCCCATTAACTCTCCGAGCCAGATCGGGATCCACTCTCTTGTCTGTCCAACAGCCCTTCTCTCTCTTTGGGCTCTATCCCCACCTATCATTTACTCCTTAGCCCCTCCCTCCACCTTACCTTCTATATTTAATCCAACATTTTGCTCACTACCATCAGTGCTGAGGAAGGGTCACTCGACCTGAAACATTAACTCTGATTTCTCTCCACAGATGCTGCCAAACCTGCTGAGTTTTTCCAGTCATTTCTGCTTTTGTTTCTGCTTTAAAGTATCTACAGTTCTTTTGGTTTTTATCTGATAAACTATTCTGTCGTTTCAAAACACTCTTGCAAGTAACGCAGTGACCAAGTGCTCAATCCCTGCCTTATCTTCGATTCACTGACCAATTCACAAATAATGTACGAGAAGCCAGACCCAGGCTCTCAAGGCTGTTGAGAGACTGCACAGTTTGGGTTCCTGGCCAGGAAGCCCCAATGTCGGAGGGAGCAGTTGACCAGGCTTTTACCTGCTAGGCTCAGGGAGGTTTTGGCAGTGCAGACTGAAAGCCAGCCCCAGCACCACAGAACTCTTCCAGTCCCCAAGACAGGAGGCAAACCAGACAGCTTCAGGAAACAGCCTGCTGAGCAGCAGCAGTTCGACAGTGTACTTCACACTCCAGGTGGAGGACAGCTGCTGTTCTCGTACTGCCCGTGAGACACCGCACTGCCGCAGGAACACCACTCGGGGAAAGCAACCTTTTATGCCCGAAACGTCGATTCTTCTGCTCCTTGGATGCTGCCTGACCTGCTGCGCTTTTCCAGCAACACATTTTCAGCTCTGATCTCCAGCATCTGCAATCCTCACTTTTTCCTTTCCTTTCACCCTGACAGGAATAAACTTTCTCTGGATTCTTGTTATCTCATTTCTAAAGGCATCCCATTTTCCAGCCGTCCCTTTACCTGTGTACATCTGCCTCCAATCAGCTTTTGAAAGTTCTTGCCTAATACTGTCAAAATTGGCCTTTCTCCAACTGAGAACTTCAACTTTTAGATCTGGTCTATCCTTTTCCACCACTATTTTAAATGTAATACAATTATGGTCACTGGCCCCAAAGTGCTCCCCCACTGACACCTCAGTCACCTGCCCTGCCTTATTTCCCAAGAGGAGGTCAGGTTTTACACCTTCTCTAGTAGGTACATCCACATACTGACTCAGAAAAATTTTCTTAACAAATTCCTCTCCATCTAATCCCTTAACACTATGGCAGTCCCAGTCTATGTTTGAAAAGGTAAAGTCCCCCCCCACAACCACCCTGTTATTCTTACAGATAACCAAATCTCCTTCTTGCCTTCATTACTCAGTCCTCTGAGTATACGAGGTGAGGAGCCATGTTGAGGTTGTACAGGAAATTGGTGAGGCCTCGTTTGGAACACTGTGTCCAATCCTAATCGCCCAGTTATAGTACCTTCTCTAGTAGGTACATCCACATACTGAATCAGAAAATTGTCTTGTACACACTTAATAAATTCTTCTCCACCCAAACCCTTAACATAATGGCAGTTCCAGTCTATGTTTGGAAAGTTAAAATCCCCTCACGTAATCACCCTATTATTCTGACAGATAGCTGAAATCTCCTTACAAAGTTTTTCTCAATTTCCCTCTGACTATTGAGTGATCATCCCTTTCTTATTTCTCAGTTCCGCACAAATAACTTCACTGAATGTATTTCTGGGAATATACTCCCTCGGTACAGCTGTGGTCCTTCCAGTCTCTCTCTCTCTCTCTCTCCCCACCTCTGGTCCTCCCAGTCTCTGTCTCTGGTGCTCCGAGTCCCTCTCTCCCTCTGGTACTCCCAGTATCTCCCTCTTGTCCTCCCATTCCCTCTCTCTCTCTCTGGTCCTCCCAGTCCCTCTCTCTCTCTCTCTCTCTCTGGTCCTCCCAGTCCCTCTCTCTCTCTCTCTCTCTCTGGTCCTCCCAGTCCCTCTCTCTCCCTCTGGTCCTCCCAGTCCCTCTCTCTCTCTCTCTCTCTCTGGTCCTCCCAGTCCCTCTCTCTCTCTCTGGTCCTCCCAGCCCCTCTCCCTCTGGTCCTCCCAGCCCCTCTCCCTCTGGTCCTCCCAGCCCCTCTCCCTCTGGTCCTCCCAGCCTCTCTCCCTCTGGTCCTCCCAGCCGCTCTCTGTGGTCCTCCCAGCCTCTCTCCCTCTGGTCCTCCCAGCCGCTCTCTGTGGTCCTCCCAGCCTCTCTCCCTCTGGTCCTCCCAGCCCCTCTCCCTCTGGTCCTCCCAGCCCCTCTCCCTCTGGTCCTCCCAGCCCCTCTCCCTCTGGTCCTCCCAGCCCCTCTCTCTGGTCCTCCCAGTTTCTCCCTCGGGTCCTCCCAGCCCCTCTCCCTCTGGTCCTCCCAGCCCCTCTCCCTCTGGTCCTCCCAGCCCCTCTCCCTCTGGTCCTCCCAGTCCCTCTCTCTCTCTCTCTGGTCCTCCCAGTCCCTCTCCCTCTGGTCCTCCCAGCCCCTCTCCCTCTGGTCCTCCCAGTCCCTCTCCCTCTGGTCCTCCCAGCCCCTCTCCCTCTGGTCCTCCCAGTCCCTCTCTCTCTCCCTCTGGTCCTCCCAGTCCCTCTCCCTCTGGTCCTCCCAGCCCCTCTCCCTCTGGTCCTCCCAGCCTCTCTCCCTCTGGTCCTCCCAGCCCCTCTCTGTGGTCCTCCCAGTCTTTGTTCATGGTTCCCTCTTGTTATTTTGCGGATCTTTGGCGGTTGTCAGGCGGCGGTTTCTGGAGGAAGATTCAAACCAAGCGGCCGCCGGCCTCAGTGTGTTACTGTCGGGTCACCGGTGAACCCTATAGGGGACTGCTATAGGGAGCGGTGTAGGGGACCCCTATAGGGAGCGGTATAGGGGACTCCTATAGGGAGCGGTATAGGGGACTGCTATAGGGAGCGGTATAGGGGACTCCTATAGGGAGCGGTATAGGGGACTCCTATAGGGAGCGGTATAGGGGACTGCTATAGGGAGCGGTATAGGGGACTGCTATAGGGAGCGGTATAGGGGACTGCTATAGGGAGCGGTGTGGGGGACTCCTATAGGGAGCGGTATAGGGGACTCCTATAGGGAGCGGTATAGGGGACTGCTATAGGGAGCGGTATAGGGGACTGCTATAGGGAGCGGTATAGGGGACTGCTATAGGGAGCGGTGTAGGGGACTCCTATAGGGAGCGGTGTAGGGGACCCCTATAGGGAGCGGTATAGGGGACTCCTATAGGGAGCGGTATAGGGGACTGCTATAGGGAGCGGTGTGGGGGACTCCTATAGGGAGCGGTGTGGGGGACTCCTATAGGGAGCGGTATAGGGGACTCCTATAGGGAGCGGTGTGGGGGACTCCTATAGGGAGCGGTGTGGGGGACTCCTATAGGGAGCGGTGTGGGGGACTGCTATAGGGAGCGGTATAGGGGACTCCTATAGGGAGCGGTATAGGGGACTCCTATAGGGAGCGGTGTGGGGGACTCCTATAGGGAGCGGTATAGGGGACTCCTATAGGGAGCGGTGTGGGGGACTGCTATAGGGAGCGGTATAGGGGACTCCTATAGGGAGCGGTATAGGGGACTCCTATAGGGAGCGGTATAGGGGACTCCTATAGGGAGCGGTATAGGGGACTGCTATAGGGAGCGGTGTGGGGGACTGCTATAGGGAGCGGTGTGGGGGACTGCTATAGGGAGCGGTATAGGGGACTCCTATAGGGAGCGGTATAGGGGACTGCTATAGGGAGCGGTGTGGGGGACTCCTATAGGGAGCGGTGTGGGGGACTCCTATAGGGAGCGGTGTAGGGGACTCCTATAGGGAGCGGTGTGGGGGACTCCTATAGGGAGCGGTATATCTGACACCGTCCCGGGGGGTGGGGGGTGACTGGGGTTTGCTTCCTCGGAGCAGGCTCTGGGTGTTCCCCTCCCCCCCCGGGGAGTGAGTGCGGGGTGTGTTCCCCTCCCCCCCCGGGGAGTGAGTGCGGGGTGTGTTCCCCTCCCCCCCCCCGGGGAGTGAGTGCGGGGTGTGTTCCCCTCCCCCCCCCCCCAGGGAGTGAGTGCGGGGTGTGTTCCCCTCCCCCCCCCCAGGGAGTGAGTGCGGGGTGTGTTCCCCCCCAGGGAGTGAGTGCGGGGCTCCCCCCAGGGCGGAGTGGATCCCCCGAGTCTCAGCGGTTGCTCAGGGTGAGGAGCCGCCTGTACCTGAGCTCCTGGATCTCACCATGAACCTGAAACTGGAGGTCCTGCTGTCCTCCAGCATCAGGCACAAGAAACCGTGGCGACGGCTCTCCTGGATCGGAGAGGTAAGCACTAACTCAGTCTCAGTGTCACTGCTCAACTCAATCCTTCACTCTCACAGAGTCATAGAGATGTACAGCATGGAAATAGACCCTTCGGTCCAACCAGTCCATGCTAACCAGATATCCCAACCCAATCTAGTCCCACCTGCCAGCACCCGGCCCATATCCCTCCAAACCCTTCCTATTCATATACCCATCCAGATGCCTCTTAAATGTTGCAATTGTACCAGCCTCCACCACATCCTCTGGCAGCTCATTCCATACACATACCACCCTCTGTGTGAAAACGTTGCCCCTTAGGCCTCTTTTATATCTTTCCCCTCTCACCCTAAACCTATGCCCTCTAGTTCTGGACTCCCCGACCCCAGGGAAAAGACTTTGTCGAATTATCCTATCCATGCCTCTCATAATTTTGTAAGCCTCTATAAGGTCACCCCTCAGCCTCCGACGCTCCAGGGAAAATAGCCCCAGCCTGTTCACCCTCTCCCTGTAGCTCAGATCCTTCAACCCTGGCAACATCCTTGTAAATCTTTTCTGAACCCTTTCAAGCTTCACAACATCTTTCCGATAGGAAGGAGACCAAATTGCACACAATATTCCAACAGTGGCCTAACCAATGTCCTGTACAGCTGCAACATGACCTCCCAACTCCTGTACTCAATACTCTGACCAATAAAGGAAAGCATACCAAACGCCGCCTTCACTATCCTATCTACCTGCGACTCCACTTTCAAAGAGCTATGAACCTGCACTCCAAGGTCTCTTTGTTCAGCAATACTCCCCAGGACCTTACCATTAAGTGTATAAGTCCTGCTAAGATTTGCTTTCCCAAAATTCAGCACCTCACATTTACCTGAATTAAACTCCATCTGCCACTTCTCAGCTCATTGGTCCATCTGGTCCAGATCCTGTTGTAATCTGAGGTAACCCTCTTCGCTGTCCACTACACCTCCAATTTTGGTGTCATCTGCAAACTTACTAACTGTACCTCTTATGCTCACATCCAAATCATTTATGTAAATGACAAAAAGTAGAGGACGCAGCACCGATCCTTGTGGCACTCCACTGGTCATAGGCCTCCAGTCTGAAAAACAACCCTCCACCACCACCCTCTGTCTTCTACCTTTGAGCCAGTTCTGTATCCAAATGGCTAGTTCTCCCTGAATTCCATGAGATCTAACCTTGCTAACCAGTCTCCCATGGGGAACCTTGTCGAATGCCTTACTGAAGTCCACATAGATCACATCTACTGCTCTGCCCTCATCAATCTTCTTTGTTACTTCTTCAAAAACTCAATCAAGTTTGTGAGACATGATTTCCCACACACAAAGCCATGCTGACTATCTCTAATCAGTCCTTGCCTTTCCAAATACATGTACATCCTGTCCCTCAGGATCCCCTCCGACAACTTGCCCACCACCGAGGTCAGGCTCACTGGTCTATAGTTCCCTGGCTTGTCCTTACCACCCTTCTTAAACAGTCACAAAACATCATAATGTATAAACCAGGAACAGCTCTTTCCTGCTGCCTCCAGTATCCAATGTGATCATGGCTGATCCTCAATCTTAATGTCCTATTCCCACTCTCTCCTCGTAACACTTGAGGTTTTTAAAATGTAAACATTTGTCTATCTCTTTCTTCAATATACTCAGTGACCTGGTCCCCACAGCTTTCTGTGCTAGAGAATTCCAATGGTTAAAACAGGGTAATAACAATGACTGCAGGCTGGAAAAGCACAGCGGTTCAAGGCAGCGTCTGAGGAGCAGGATTCCACTGGTTCACCACCATCTGACTGAAGAAGGTTTTTCTTGTCTTAGTCATAATTGTTCTAACTTGTATCCTGAGACTGTGACCCCTGGTTATAGACTCCCCATCCACCTTGCATCTAATCTGTCCAACCCTGTCAGAACTTTGGACATTTTCATCAGATTTCCCCTCTTCCTTTTAAACTTTTGTGAATACACGCTCAATCGAACCCGTTTCTTCTCAGGACTGCCCTGCCATCCCCAATATCAGCTCCCACTGTTTTAGTTATTCGTGTCTTCTGGATACCATAACCATATACAGAGGAACGTCGATTATCTGATCGAGGTGGGCGGGCACTATTTTGGTTAATTGATTTCCTCTGGGGCTCGGAGGTTTCTGTGAAGTCTGCTCCCCGTTCAGGAGACAAGGCAGCAGCAGCACACCGCGTGAGACCCCAAACCCAGCCGTTCCCCCCCCAACACCGTCCGACCCTACCTGAACCCTGCCCATGCCCCCACCCCGGTGGAGCAGCTGGACTGTGCAGCCTGCTGCTGCCTTTGTGGGGTAAGTCGAGAGAGAGAGAAAAAAAAAGAAGAAAAAAGAAAAAGAAAGTGGAGGTGGTGCCTGGACTGTCCAGGACCATTCTCGGCAGCAGTCAGCCAAGTGTGTTTTTAATCATTGTACCTGTCAACACAAGACGCAATCAGCATTGAAACAGCTCTTTGACATCACGTTTCTATCGGGACCTCAGGGTCTCCTTCAGCTAATCTGATATTCGGATAATCGAGGTTCCTCTGTTGAACATAACCATGGGATGGCAGAAAGGATGTATGAGGAGTGACTGGGTCAGGTAGGATCATATTCACTGGAATTGTTATCCCATAGTGGCAGTCTCATCAAAACCTGTCAAATTATAACAGGACTGGATGGGGTGAATGCAGGCAGTATGTTTCAGACATCTGGGGAGTTCAGAATCAGCGGTCACAGTCTAAGGTTACCAGTTGGCCAGCTAGGACTGAAATGAGTAATTTCTTGCCCCAGAGAGTGGTGAATCTGTGGAATTCTCTTCCACAGAAATCCATTGAGGCCAAAATGTTGAATGTTTTCACAAAGGATTTAGATATAGTTCTTAAGGCTAAAAAGATTGAAGGGTGTGGGGAGAAATTGAGAACAGGATACTGAGTTGGATATCAGCCCAAGATCAATCTGAGTCAGCATGGTTTTATGAAGTTAAACATCACCACACCTGGTTATAGTCCAACAAGTGTATTCGGAAGTACAAGCTTTCGGAGCGTTGCTTCTTTGTCAGGTAGCTAGTGGGGCAGAATACGTAGGATACAATATATCGTAAAAGATCAAAGTGTCATACAACCGGTGTGATGTATTGAACAAACCTAGATTGCTGTTCAGGCTTTCATCGTTTAGAATGGGTTGCACATTTCGTTTCATTAGTGTGTAAATCTCAGAACTTTTTTCAAGTTACATTCCCAAGATAATTTCAGGTGTTATCAAAAAAATTGACATCTCAGCTCAGATAATGCATTAAAGGTGTGAGGTTAGAGTCTGTCTGCATCCTAATCTTGAGTCAGACTGGTTCTCTTTCCAAAGTAGGAATTTATAAAATGTCATGCAGACTGACTGCCTACAGATTGTACTTTTTGAACCTGTTGGACTATAAACTAATGTTTTGTGATTTTTAAACTTTGTCTGCCTCAGTCCAACACTGTCATCTCCACATCATGGTATTATGAAGGGAAATCATGTTTGACTAATTTGCTCGAGTTCTTCATAGATATGTCGAGCTACATACACATTGGGGGTCCTCTAAATGTAGTATATCTGGACTTCCAGAAGGCACTTGATAGGGTGCAGGCCAAAAGGTTAATATGTAAGGTAATCCGACATTTCCCATGACTAATCCAGCCAGCCTGCACATCCCTGGACCGTGGGAGGGAATTGCAGCACCCAGACACCGGGAGAAGATCTGTATGCAGTCTGCACAGTTGCCCACAGCTGGAATTGAACCTGAGTCCCTCACGTGGTGATGCAGCAGTACTAACCACTGAGCCACCGTGCTGTCGGTGAGATGAATGGGCCAAAATCTGGAAGATGATGTTTAACATGGATTAGTGGGAGGGTAAAGTGGATAAAGCATGGAGCTAGAAAAAGCACTGCTGGTCAGGCAGCATCAGAGGAGAAGGGGAGGCGAAGGTTCTGACCTGAAACATTCATCAGGACTGGGGAAGGGGCTGAGAAGTAAATAGGACACGAGTGAGGCTAAAGGAAAGGTGGGTGGGATGGTTATAGGTGGATGCAGGTCAGAGGGAAGGGTGGAGTGGCTTGGTGGGAAGGAAGGTGGACAGATAGGCTCAGAGGGTGGAGAAAAGAGGGAGGGCTGGGCCGGGGATGAGGTGGGGGGATATGAGGAGATTTGGAAGCTGGTGAATTCTATGTGAAGGCCGTATAGTTGTAAGCTGTCAAGGTGGAAGGTGAGGTGTTCTTCCTCCAGTTTGCCTATAGCCTTGTTTTGACAATGGAGGAGGCCCAGGATGGATATGTCGTCAGGGAAGTGGGACGGGAAGTTGAAATGGATGGCAGCTGGAAGGTGCAGTTGACTGGAGCATATGGCCAGAAATGTTCCCTGAACCAGTTCCTGATTTGGCACTTGGCCTCTCTCATGTATAGCAGATTACATCAGGAGCAATGGATGCAATAACTCAGGTTCGAGGAAATGCTTGCGAGTCTCTGCTGGACATGGAATGACTCTTTGGGGCCTTCGATGAAGGTGATGGAGGTGACTGCAAGGGAAGGTTCCAGGTGTGGAGGAGTGGTTGGTGGGAGTGTGGACCTAACGAGGGAGTCACAGAAGGAACGGTCCCTTTGAAAAGCAGATGGACTGGGATGGGAAACATCATTTTGGTGATGAGTCAGACTGTAGGTGGCAGAAGTGGCAGAGGATGATGTGTTGGACTTGGAGGTTAGTGGGCTGGAATGTGAGGACCAGGGGACTCTATCCTTGCAGTGGTTTGAGTGCAGAAGTGCAGGAAATGGAGGAGATGCAATGAGGGCTTTGTTGATCACTATCTCCTGAGTGTGAGGTTATCAATTTTGGTTGGAAAAGTAAAGCTGACATTTATTATCTAAAATGGGAAGACATGTCAGAGCCCTTTGGTGCAAAGGGATCTGGGTTTCCGTGTGCAGGAATGGCAGAAAGCTAGAATGCACTTATAGCAGGTGATGGGAAGACGGGGAATTTTCCAACCGGTAGTTCCCCTATAACACAAGTTTATGAACCATGATTTGTGAATTGCTGAGTTTTTTTATAAAGCGAACCCTTGTTCGCTGTTAGACGGTTCTCATCCTCGGCAGGTGGTGTTGCGGTGCAGGGAAGGCTGTACTCTACATCAGCATCACTTGCTCGTTGGTTCATGTGCTTTCTTGCGAAGAGCTTTGTGAAAGATATTGTGAAATGTTTGTGCTAGGAGTTGGCAAATTATTGTGAAACTGTCTCTACAGCCCAAGGACAAGAAACTGAGAGCAATCTGTTAATTTAAAAATTTAGAGTTGTGATAAGAGCAAAATTTCACTGGAATTGACTGAGGGTAATTTGAGGACAGTTTGAAACTTGGCGTTGTTGTTTGTATTAACAGCTGCATTCCTGATAAAGGGCTTTTGCCTGAAATGTCGATTTCCCTGCTCCTCGGATGCTGCCTGACCTGCTGTGCTTTTCCAGCACCATTCTAATCCAGAATCTGGTTTCCAGCATCTGCAGTCCTTGTTTTTACCTGTTTGTATTAACAGCTTTTTTTCTCTCTCTTTGTTTAAAAAAAAATGTTTAAATGTGAAAGAATGTCTACAGAATTATGTGAATTTGTTTTAGTGACTCATCACTATGGTAACCAACTGCCCAAACAATACCAGGACAGGGGCTTGGACATGGCCAGTCAGTTGCTCAGGGTGGTGAGAGTCAGGAAACTCTGCACGTAGTGGGTGACGGAGGGAAAACTGGTGGCATACGGTTACATTTGGTCATGTGTGGAGGTGTTTTGAGGGGGTGAGTAGGCTGTGCAGAAGAAGTTCAGGGTTAGTCAGGGTCAGATGTTAGTGAGGATGAGAGTGAGTGGGGAAGATGTTGCAGGAAATGGTGGGTACAGTAGCGGAGATAGTGTGAGGTGTCACAAGATGATGGTGGCATTTCCACTGGCAGTGTGGAGAAGGTCATTGATCTTCTTCCTACAGTGTGTGCATTCCTTCAGATGGTTGAGATTGTGCTGGCCTGTATGGTAACCTTGTCTCGGTTGGTGTGGTTCTAGCAGAATGGCATCCTCTAATGGCCCGGGTGAAATGTACATCCTGCCCCTGCATCACCTCATCCTCATCAGCAGCGCCTCCATGTCCCTGTCCACAGAGAGGCCCCAATTTTCCATTGTCTGCCACATTCAGGGCCAATGTCAGGTAACATGCTCTGGGCTGACAGCTCTTCTCTGGGTGCACAATATCTTTTTAAAGATGGTGCTGCATCACAGATATTGATCAACTCTGAGATATCCAGGAAGTGCTGAGTTACTTTGGAAACAGCATGTGGTATGATGGTGCTAGAATGTGTGAGAGGGATACCAAAGGTTGGGGTAGGTAATAAATCAGATGGGTTTTGTACAATAAGGTGATAGACATCCCTCAGCATCACAATGTGAAACCCTCTGGAAAAACCTGATAAACTTAGCAAAATAAATTAAAAATCAGCCCTTGATCGATGAAGGCAGGTTTCATTCTAGGATCTGACTTGTGCAGTGTTACCGTTGGATGGGATCAGGAGACTGGCCGGAATGTAGTGCGGTCAGCAGGGAGAGATGCTCATCGAGACTCATCAGTTGAAGATTCTGGTGAATTGTACAAGACAGTACCATACAACAGGTCAAAATGTACTGAAGCTGTGCTATCATTTAGATTAGATTAGATTCCTTACAGTGTGGAAACAGGCCCTTTAGCCCAACAAGTCCACACCAACCCTCCGAAGACCAACCCACCCAGACCCATTCCCCTACATTTATCTCTTCACCCAACACTACGGGCAATTTAGCACGGCCAATTCACCTGACCTGCACATTTTTGGATCATGGGAGGAAACCGGAGCACCCGGAGAAACCCTCACAGACACGGGGAGACTGTGCAAACTCCACACAGAGAGTTGCCTGAGGCGGGAATTGAACCTGGGACTGTGGTGCTGTGATGCAGCAGTGCTAACCACTGTGCCACTGTGGTGTTGAGCTAACTACTTTTGTTTCAACGTTTGCTGGTATTTTTGGTGGTTTGCCCCAATCCTGTTTCTACCATCGGCCCATTGTTCCTATTGCATGATTCTCTCTGAGATGGTGCTGCATGGGAACACGACCATGGCTTTGCAGGAGAACGACCTGCATTTATTATGAAAGGAATTGTGATAGTGTAAACTTCTAAACTTCAATGATTATTGAGGGATTGAAAGAATTAGCAAGTACTCTTTTCTGGAATAAAGTGTTTCCTGAGATGAAGGGGACAAGGAGAAACTGTGAAAAATAAAATAAAAGCAATATGTTAATTAACTGTTGCCAAGATGAAGGAATTGAAGCAATACAAGCAAGCTGCCTCCTGGGAGAGAGGAGGTAACGCTGCTTGATACCCTGTGTCAAATGAGCAGTTTGCAGAAGGAATGCCCTGAGATAAAGGGGTTATTTTCAGGAAAGTTATGTTTTGAACAGACAGTTAATGCCCAATGTAACAAGGAACAGGTGAGCTGCTCCTCATGAGAAAGCAAGCTTTAATGACTCCAGAAGTGAAATCAATGTTGTGGATGTACGGATCAAAAGGGTCTCAACTAATGTCACATCAGAAACTTCACAGGACAGAAAATGCTGTAAGATTCTTCAGTAACAGAACTCTGGCGAACACCATGGCACAAGGATTGATCCCTGGCAATCTAAAGACAGACGCTGTTGGTTGGAATTGTAGCTAAATTCCAACATTAATTGCATAATAGCTCAGTTAGGTAAAAAGAATGAGTACAGATGCTGGAAACCAGATTCTGTATTAGAGTGGTGCTGGAAAAGCACAGCAGGTCAGGCAGCATCCGAGGAGCAGGGAAATTGACGTTTCGGACAATAGACCTTCAGTATTCCTGATTAAGGGCTTTTGCCTGAAACGTTGATTTTACTGGTCCTCGGATGCTGCCTGCACTGCCGTGCTCTTCCACCTCGACTAATAGCTCAGTTGCGCTGTGAGGCTGAACTCGCTTCCTTGAGGGGTGTTGCCTTGGTTGCTTCATGCAATGAAGTTTAAGTAATGCTTTTGCGTTTTGATTGTCTGAGAGATTTCTTAATTCATAACCAAATTACTTTTTGTAGCTTTTGGTAATTTATATCCAATAATTGGCACCCACTGGGTGGCTTTGATAAGAAGTGACCCAAAATTGCTTTGAAGTTGAACCCACCAGCCTGTTATTCTCAACTCTAGCCTGAGCCTGGATTAAGAGGGTGGCAGGCCAGGATTCAAGTGGCTACATTAGGATCAAGGCAATTGAACCAATACCATTTCAGTTCAACATTTTTGTGTGATTGAATTTGTTGTTGAAACTTTGCTGTGAAATCCTGGCAGATAATCAATCTGAATGGGAGAACTTGGTGAAGGCAGATGTGAATAAGAAACAGCCAATGTGGGTCAAGTATTGGGAAGCCTGGCAGGGTACGAGTGCCAGTCTATCAGATTTTTCTTTGGAGTTGGTTCAGAGGTTCTTGGGAAACCTCTTACCCAAAGTAAATGGGCTGATGGGAATATGTTGTCTTTGTGCTTGGTAATTGGAACAGACATATAAACTGAGAAGTGCTGAGATAAGTGAGCTGAAGTCAGAAAATGTGGACTTAAAGGGAAAGAGTTAAAGATAATTTACCTTTCAAATGATCAAAGTCAATTTGAGACTGAACAGAAATGCTGCGAGGGGACAGAGGCGGATTCAGGATGGAGGTGGACCCTGTAGACAGGCTGGGTAAATAAGGAGGGTATAATGGGGAGGGCCCTGTAGACAGGCTGGGTAAATAAGGAGGGTATAATGGGGAGGGCCCTGTAGACAGGCTGGGTAAATAAGGAGGGTATAATGGGGAGGGCCCTGTAGGCAGGCTGGGTAAATAAGGAGGGTATAATGGGGAGGGCCCTGTAGGCAGGCTGGGTAAATAAGGAGGGTATAATGGGGAGGGCCCTGTAGGCAGGCTGGGTAAATAAGGAGGGTATAACGGGGAGGACCCTGTAGACAGGCTGGGTAAATAAGGAGGGTATAATGGAGAGGACCCTGTAGACAGGCTGGGTAAATAAGGAGGGTATAATGGGGAGGGCCCTGTAGACAGGTTGGGTAAATAAGGAGGGTATAATGGGGAGGGCCCTGTAGGCAGGCTGGGTAAATAAGGAGGGTATAACGGGGAGGACCCTGTAGACAGGCTGGGTAAATAAGGAGGGTATAACGGGGAGGACCCTGTAGACAGGCTGGGTAAATAAGGAGGGTATAATGGAGAGGACCCTGTAGACAGGCTGGGTAAATAAGGAGGGTATAATGGGGAGGGCCCTGTAGACAGGTTGGGTAAATAAGGAGGGTATAATGGAGAGGACCCTGTAGACAGGCTGGGTAAATAAGGAGGGTATAATGGGGAGGGCCCTGTAGACAGGCTGGGTAAATAAGGAGGGTATAATGGGGAGGGCCCTGTAGGCAGGCTGGGTAAATAAGGAGGGTATAATGGGGAGGGCCCTGTAGACAGGCTGGGTAAATAAGGAGGGTATAATGGGGAGGGCCCTGTAGGCAGGCTGGGTAAATAAGGAGGGTATAATGGAGAGGGCCCTGTAGACAGGCTGGGTAAATAAGGAGGGTATAATGGGGAGGGCCCTGTAGGCAGGCTGGGTAAATAAGGAGGGTATAATGGGGAGGGCCCTGTAGGCAGGCTGGGTAAATAAGGAGGGTATAATGGGGAGGGCCCTGTAGACAGGCTGGGTAAATAAGGAGGGTATAATGGGGAGGGCCCTGTAGACAGGCTGGGTAAATAAGGAGGGTATAATGGGGAGGGCCCTGTAGGCAGGCTGGGTAAATAAGGAGGGTATAATGGGGAGGGCCCTGTAGGCAGGCTGGGTAAATAAGGAGGGTATAATGGGGAGGGCCCTGTAGACAGGCTGGGTAAATAAGGAGGGTATAATGGGGAGGGCCCTGTAGGCAGGCTGGGTAAATAAGGAGGGTATAATGGGGAGGGCCCTGTAGACAGGCTGGGTAAATAAGGAGGAGAAAGTGAGGCTTGCAAATGCTGGAGCGTCAGAGTCAAAAACTGTGGTTCTGAAAACCGCAGGTCAGGCAGCATCCAAGGTGAGGGGAAGTCAACTCTTCAGGCATAACTGTGTGGGTGGCGGCGGGGGTTGGGGGAGGGGGAGGGGGAGTGGGGCGTGGGTGCACGCGGATGGAGGGGTGGTGGTGGTGGTGGTGGTGAGGTTGGGTCTGGAAGGGTAAGTTGCTGGGAATGTGATAGGTGGATGCAGATGGGGGGTCATTTTGCTAGGTCAGTGGGAGGGTGGAGCGGATAGCTGGGAAAGAAGATTAACGGTAGGATAGTTAAAGATGGTGGTACTGAGTTTGAGGGTTGGATCTGGGATGCGGTGGGGGATGGGAGGTTTGCAAACTAGTGAAATCGATGTTGATTCAGTGTGGTGGAAGAGCCCTAAGGCGGAAGATGAGGCAATTTTCCTCCAGATGTTGGGTGGCTTGGTTTGGTCATGGAGGAGGCCCAGGACTTTCATGTCCATGGCAGAGTAGGTAGGAGAGTTGAAGTGCTTGTCCACAGGGCGATGGGGTTAGATGGTGTGTGTGTCCCAGGGTTATTCCCTGAAAAGCTCCGCAAGTTGGTGTTCTGTCTCCCCAATGTGAAGGAGACCACATCGAGAGCAGCAGGCACAGTAGGTGAGGTGGGTTGATGTGCAAGAAAATCTCTGCCAGATATGAAAAGATCCTTTGGGGCTTTGGACAGACGTGAGAGGTGAAGTGTGGGCATAGGATTTACACTTGTGGCAAGGGTAGGTTCTGGGTGTAGGGGTTGGGAGGTGTGGACTTAATGAGGGAGTCACGGAGGGAATGGTCTACACCGAATGCAGTTAGGAGCGAGGAGGGAAATCTATCTTTGTTGGTGGGGTCTGACTCTAGGTGATGGAAATGGTGCAGGATAATGCATTGTATCCGGGAATAGTGGTGTGGAAGGTGAGGATATAATAGAGAGGACCTTGTAGACAGACTAGATAAGTATAGACAAAGGAAAGGGAACGTCTGACGGCATTTGCCTTCTGTCTGTTTGATCACTTTATCGCTGTTTTCACAAACCAGCAAAGAAACAATCACGGTGATAGACAGCGCAGTGTTTGGGTATGAATATTCCACTGAGACATCTTGGAAAGCCTGTGAAGCCTTTGACCCAGAATAGAACACATACACAAAGGTGAATGGCTCCAGCATGGGAAAGGGGAGCTCGGGATAACAACAAGGAACATACGGGAACCTGTTAAAAGGTGAGGGCCTCAGAGGGATCCACCCTGTCTGGAGCAATGAAGGATGTGGTCCCAGCCAATGCAGCTGTTGTTCACCATTTCCACCCCCGATGGGAAGGGCTGGGACACTGCTATTGTGTTTGAAGTTATAGATTCATCCAACACAGACAAACTCTTCGGTCCAACTCATCCACATTGAACAAGTTTCCCAAACAAAAATCAGCCCGCCTGCCTGCTCCTGGCCCATATCCCTCCAAACCATTCCTATTCACGTATCTAGAGCTGAAAATGTGTTGCTGGAAAAGGCAGCAAGCAAGGAGCAGGAGAATCACGTATCTATCCAAATATCCTTTCACTGTTGTAATTGTACTCCCATCCATCACGTCCTCAGGAAGTTCATTCTGCACCCAAACCACCTTCTGTGTAAAAATATTTGCCCCTCATGTCTTTTTTTAAATCTCTCTCCTCTCACATTAAAGATGTACCCCGTAGTTTTGAAATCTCCCATCCAAGGGAAAAGACAGCTCACATTAACTCCATATCTCTCATTATTTTATAAACTCCTGTCAGATTGCCTCTCAACCTCCTACACACCAATAAGAAAAGTCCCAGCCTATCCAGTCTTTCTTTAGAACTTAAGCCCTCCATCCTCAGCATCATCCCAGTAAATCTCTTCTGAACCCTCTCCAATTGAATAATATCCTTCCTATAACTGGGCGATTAGGATTGGACACAGTGTTCCAAACGAGGCCTCACCAATTTCCTGTACAACCTCAACATGGCTCCTCAACTCGTATACTCAGAGGCCTGAGTAATGAAGGCAAGAAGGAGATTTGGTTATCTGTAAGAATAACAGGGTGGTTGTGGGAGGGGACTTTACCTTTTCAAACATAGACTGGGACTGCCATAGTGTTAAGGGATTAGATGGAGAGAAATTTGTTTAGTGCGTACAAGACAATTTTCTGATTCAGTATGTGGATGTAGCTACTAGAGAAGGTGTAAGGCAGGGCAGGTGACTGAGGTGTCAGTGGGGGAGCGCTTTGGGGCCAGTGACCATAATACTATTACATTTAAAATAGTGGTGGAAAGGGTAGGCCGAAGGGCCTGTTTATGCACTGTAAGTAATCTAATCTAAAAAAAAATTGCCCATTTTGACTGTATTAGGCAAGAACTTTCAAAAGCTGACTGGGGGCAGATGTTTACAGGTAAAGGGACGGCTGGAAAATGGGAAGCCTTTAGAAATGAGATAACGAGAATCCAGAGAAAGTAAATTCCTGTCAGGGTGAAAGGAAATGCTGGTAGGTATAGGGAATGCTGGATAACTAAAGACATTGAGGTTTTGATGAAGATAAAGAGGGAATCAAATGTCAGGTATAGAAAGGAGAGATCAAGTGAATCCTTAGAAGAGTATAAAGGCAGTAGGAGTATACTTAAGAGGGAAATCAGCAGGGCAAAAAGGGGACATGAGATAGCTTTGGCAAATAGGGTTAAGGAGAATCCAAAGGGTTTTTACAAATACATTAAGGACAAAAGGGTAACTAGGGAGCGAATAGGGCCCCTCAAAGATCAGCAAGGCAGCCTTTATGTGGAGCCTCAGGGGATGGTGGAGATACTAAACAAGTATTTTGCATCAGTATTTACTGTGGAAAAGGATATGGAAGATACAGAATGTGGGAAAATAGATGGTGACATCTTGAAAAATGTCCATATTACAGAGAAGGAAGTGCTAGATGTCTTGAAATGCATAAAGGTGGATAAATCCCCAGGACCTGATCAGGTGTACCCGAGAACTCTGTGGGAAACTAGGGAAGTGATTGCTGGGCCTCTTGCTGAGAAATTTGTATCATCGATAGTCACAGGTGAGGTGCCGGAAGACTGAAGGTTGGCTAACATGGTGCCACTGTTTAAGAAGGGTGGTAAGGACAAGCCAGGGAACTATAGACCGGTGAGCCTGACCTCGGTGGTGGGCAAGTTGTTGGAGGGAATCCTGAGGGACAGGATGTACATGTATTTGGAAAGGCAAGAACTGATTAGAGATAGCCAACATGGCTTTGTGTGTGGGAAATCATGTCTCACAAATTTAAGATGGAGTTTTTTAAAGAAACAACAAAGAGGATCGATGAGGGCAGAGTAGTGGACGTGATCTATATGGACTTCAGTAAGGCATTCGACAAGGTTCCCCATGGGATATTTGATAGCAAGTTTCGATCTCAGTGGATTCAGGGACGACTCGCCATTTGGATGCAGAGCTGGCTCAAAGGCAGAAGACAGAGGGTGGTGGTGGAGGGTTGTTTTTCAGACTGGAGGCCTGTGACCAGTGGGGTGCCACAAGGATCGGTGCTGGGCCCTCTACTTTTCGTCATTCATATAAATGGTTTGGATATGAACATAAGAGGTATAGTTAGTAAGTTCGCCAATGACACTAAAATTGGAGGTGTAGTGAATATCGAAGAAGGTTACTTCAGATTACAACAGGATCTTGATCAGATGGGCCAATGGGCTGAGAAGTGGCAGATGGGGTTTAATTTAGATAAATACGAGGTGCTGCATTTTGGGAAAGCAAATCAGAGCAGGATTTATACACTTAATGGTAAGGTCCTAGGGAGTATTACTGAACAAAGAGACCTTGGAGTGCAGGTTCATAGCTCCTTGAGAGTAGAGTTGCAGGTAGATAGGATAGTGAAGAAGGCGTTTGGTATGCTTTCCTTTATTGGTCAGAGTATTGAGTACAGGAGTTGGGAGGTCATGTTGCGGCTGTACAGGACATTGGTTAGGCCACTGTTGGAATATTGTGTGCAATTCTGGTCTTCTTCCTACTCAGGGTTCAGAAAAGATGTACAAGGATGTTGCCAGGGTTGGAGGGTTTGAGCTACAGGGAGAGGCTGAACAGGCTGGGGCTGTTTTCCCCGGAGCGTCGGAGGCTGAGGGGTGACCTTATAGAGGTTTAGAAAATCATGAGGGGCATGGATAGGATAAATAGGCAAAGTATTTTCCCTGGGGTGGGAGTAGTCTAGAACTAGAGGACGTAGGTTTAGGATGAGAGGGGAAAGATATAAAAGAAACCTAAAGGGCAACGTTTTCACGCAGAGGGTGGTACGTGTATGGAATGGTGGAGGCTGGTACAATTACAGTATTTAAAAGGCATCTGGATGGGTATATGAATAGGAAGGGCTTGGAGGGATATGGGCCAAGGGCTGGCAAATGGGACTAGATTGGGTTGGGATATCTGGTCGGTATGGACGAGTTGGTCCGAAGGGTCTGTTTCAGTGCTGTACATCTCTGTGACAGTAAGTATGCTAAATGCCTTTTTAACTGCCCTGTCCATATGTGACGCAAACTTCAAAGAATTATGTCCCTGAACCCCGAGGTCCCTCTGTTCTACAACACTACCAAAGCCCTACCATTAATTGGATAAGCCCGAAATGTTGATTTTTCTACTCCTTGGAGGCTGCCTCATCTGCTGTGCTTTTCCAGCACCACACTCTTGACTGTAATCTCCAGCATCAGCAGCACTCACTTTCCCCTCAGCCTGACCCATTGTTTGTTGTACCAAAATGCAAAACCTCACATTTATCCAGATTGAACTCCATCGCCATTTTTCAGCCCATTGACCCATTTGATCAAGATCCCTTTGCAATCTTGAAAGCCTTCCTCACTGTCTGCTACGCCACCAATTTTGGTGTCATCTGCAAATGTACTAACCATGCCTTCCATATTCTCATCCAAATCATTTACATAAATGACTAACAACAGTGGACCCAAACCCGATCCCTGTGGAACACTGCTGGGCACAGGCCTCCAGTCTGAACAGTAACCCTCCACCATTCCTCTCCCTCTCTCTCCTGCTGGTTAGCTAATTATGTCCCCAATGGGCACGCTCACCCTGAATCCCATTTGACCAACTTTACTAATTCTACCATGTGGAACCTCCTCAAAGGCCTCACTAAAATCCAAATCCAAAGAAAGGCTGGGTAGGCTCGGACGTTTGTCACTATTGTTCTGCCATCATCAATCTTTTCGGTAAATTCCACAAAAAACTCAGTCAAGTTTGTGAGACATGATTTTCCTTGCACAAAACCATGCTGACTATCCCCAATCGGTTTTTGCTTCTCTAATTGTCGATAATCATATCTTTTATAATCGACTCCAATAATTACCCACAACCGGAGTCAGACTCACAGGTCTATAGTTCCCTGGTATCTCCTTACAACTTTTCTTAAGTAAAGGTACAACATTAGCCACCCTCCAGTCATCAGGCACCCCTTTAGTAATTTCCTCCCTTACTTCCCACAATATTCTGGGATACACGAGATCAGGCCCCAGAGATTTACCCACCTTTATCTTCTCCGAGACCTCCCGAACCTCCTCTTGTATAATGTCAACTGTTTTTAAAGTATCAAAGTTTATTTCCCTGCGTTCTCCGGACTCCATTTCCTCTCCACAGTAAAACCTGGCACAAAATATTCATTTAGTAGCTCTCCCATTCCTGGTATTCAACAAAGATGACCTCCTTGTACTTTAAGAGGCCCTATCCTTTCTCTCGGTAAAAACAATGACTGCAGATGCTGGAAACCAGATTCTGGATTAGTGGTCCTGGAAAGGCACAGCAGTTCAGGCAGCTTTCGGGCAAAAGCCCTTCATCAGGAATAAAGGCAGTGAGCCTGAAGGGTGGAGAGATAAGCTAGAGGAGGGTGGGGGTGGGGAGAAAGTAGCATAGAGTACAGTAGGTAAATGGGGGAGGGGATGAAGGTGATAGGTCAGAGAGGGTGGTGGAAAGGAAGATAGGCAGGTAGAACAAGTCATGGGGACAGTGCTGAGCTGGAAGTTTGGAACTAGGGTGAGGTGGGGGAAGGGGAAATGAGGAAACTGTTGAAGTCCACATTGATGCCCTGGGGTTGAAGTGTTCCGAGGTGGAAGATGAGGCGTTCTTCCTCCAGGCGTCTGGTGGTGAGGGAGCGGCGGTGAAGGAGGCCCAGGACCTCCATGTCCTCGGCAGAGTGGGAGGGGGAGTTGAAATGTTGGGCCACGGGGCGGTGTGGTTGATTGGTGCGGGTGTCCCGGAGAGGTTTTTGAAGCGCTCTGCTAGGAGGCGCCCAGTCTCCCCAATGTAGAGGACACCGCATCGGGAGCAACGGATACAATAAATGATATTGGTGGATGTGCAGGTAAAACTTTGATGGATGTGGAAGGCTCCTTTGGGGCCTTGGATGGAGGTGAGGGAGGAGGTGTGGGCACAGGTTGTACAGTTCCTGCGGTGGCAGGGGAAGGTGCCAGGATGGGAGGGTGGGTTGTAGGGGGGTGTGGACCTGACCAGGTAGTCACGGAGGGAACTGTCTTTGCGGAAGGCGGAAAGGGGTGGGGAGGGAAATATATCCCTGGTGGGGGGGTCTGTTTGGAGGTGGCGGAAATGTCAGCGGATGATTTGGTTTATGCGAAGGTTTGTAGGGTGGAAGGGGAGCACCAGGGGCACTCTGTCCTTGTTACGGTTGGAGGGGTGGGGTCTGAGGGCAGAGGTGCGGGATGTGGACGAGATGCGTTGGAGGGCATCTTTAACCGCGTGGGAAGGGAAATTGCGGTCTCTAAAGAAGGAGGCCATCTGGTGTGTTCTGTGGTGGAACTGGTCCTCCTGGGAGCAGATACGGCGGAGGCAGAGGAATTGGGAATACGGGATGGCATTTTTGCAGGAGGTAGGGTGGGAAGAGGTGTAATCCAGGTAGCTGTGGGAGTCGGTGGGTTTGTAAAAAATGTCAGTGTCAAGTCGGTCGTCATTAATGGAGCTGGAGAGGTCCAGGAAGGGGAGGGAGGTGTCAGAGATGGTCCAGGTAAATTTAAGGTCAGGGTGGAATGTGTTGGTGAAGTTGATGAATTTTTCTGGTTACTCTCTCACTCTTAATGTATTTGTAGAATCTTTTTGGATTATCCTTAACCTTACCTGCTAATGGTATCTCCTATCCCCACTTTGCCTTCGGATTTCTTTTTTAAGAATGGCCCTATACTGTTTGTATTGATTAAGACATTCAATTGAACTAAGTTATCTCTATCAAATAAAGTTTTCTTTTACTTTTGACTAGAACCTCAATATCTTTATTCGACTATTGTTCCTTCATCTTACCAGCCTAACCCTTCACTCTAACAGGAACATAATGCTTCTGAACTCTTGTCATCACACTTTTCAAAGCCTCCCACTTGTCAGACATCTTTTTGCTTGCAAAACAGTCTACTCCAATCAACTTTTGAAAGCTCTAGTGTCATACCGTGAGAACTTCTCTTACTCCGATTGAAAACATTAACTTTTATCCTTTTCCAAAACCATTTTGAAACGAATAGAATTATGTTCGATAGACCTAAAGCGTTCCTCCATTTTTACTTCATTCATCTGCCCTGAGTAATTGCCGAAAGGAAGGTCTAGTTTTGCTCCTCCTTTAGAAGAGCATCAGTATGTGTGAGGAAGATGGCATTTTGCCAAAGCTTGTTCTTCCCTGTCCTTATCTGACAGACATAACAGGCCACTACCATGAGAAGGACCTGCTCGTACGTATCTGATCATAGAGCAGGAGAGCGAGTACCCATATTGACAGTGACAGGCCTCTCCACAATAGCTGTGTAATACCAAATGGGATAGTATGGGAACACCTCCTGCTAATCTGAGGTAGGAATTTTGGAATTCCTTTTGGTTTATCCTAAGGGCTCCAGAAGGATCCTGAACTGTCCCACCTGCAGGCAATGGTTTTGTGGTTCAATAGACACCATGCAAGTGCAATCATTTTAAGTGGCTTCACAGATCACACACAAGAGGGTATTGAGACTCACCACAGTTACCTCAGTAAGGTACAGTGTGAACCCAGGGCATTGAGACTCCCCACAGTTAACTCGGTAAGGTACAGTGTGAACCCAGGGCATTGAGACTCAGCACAGTTAACTCGGTAAGGTACAGTGTGAACCCAGGGTATTGAGACTCAGCACAGTTAACTCGGTAAGGTATAGTGGGAACCCAGGGTATTGAGACTCACCACAGTTAACTCGGTAAGGTACAGTGTGAACCCAGGGTATTGAGACTCAGCACAGTTAACTCGGTAAGGTACAGTGTGAACCCAGGGTATTGAGACTCAGCACAGTTAACTCGGTAAGGTATAGTGGGAACCCCACATTGTCCTAGTCGAGTAAGAGGCTCACCAGGAGACAGAACATATTTTGGGCTCCGATCTTATGAGCAAATGTGATGTCGCTTTTGATCCAACAAACCGCTGCATCTGACAGATGCCCTGATTGGGGGAAGCAGGGACCCCTTGAGATTCTTACAGGTGAGTACCACCTGCCAATCTATCCAGTTGGTGAATTATGACAACTCCTCTGAGCTGACTGGGCAACTGTTTGTTTGGAGTTTGCATGTTCTGTCTGTGTCTGAGGGTTAAGGATAGGATGCTCATTGGAGGATCAGTGCAGTCTCGACGGGCTGAATGACCTCTTTTGTACTGTAGGGATTCTGTGATTCAATAATTCTATAATTGATGAGCAAGTTGCTCAGAATCTGATTGTACAGTGTGTGAAAATGTTCACTACCCACAGCCATGATTCTGGACATATGACCGAGCAAGTAATGATAGGCAGTCTAGGCCCTAAACCCCAGAGCCAATATTCTTTACCAAATTATGTAAAAGTGGGTGTAGCCAAAATAATCAATACTCTGCTTAAGCAGGGAATGTTGCGCTGGGTAGCCCCCACTAATGACTCCCCTCTTTGGCCAGTTCAGAGGCTAGATGGCTTCTCGAGACTGGTAATTGATTAAGGAGCATGAAATAAAGCCACTTCTTACACACTGTCCATCATAGCCAATGTGTACCAGGCGCCTCAGGTGATGAACTTTATTATCCTGGATATTGGTCATGGATTTTGGTCTATTTCCTTAAAGCAGGAATGTCAGCATAAATTTACATTTACCTTTCAAGGACAGCAGTACACTTGGGTTTGTTTGCCACAGAATTCCATAATTCCTCATCCATATTCCATTAAAGATTAGCTGTGAATTAGAGCATTCTTCCAATCCCAACTGCCGTGTGCGGTATGTCGGTGATTTATCGCTTCAGACAGAGACAAAACCCAAACCTCTTGTTCTGCCCCATTGGCTTTTAACTCTCCTCACAGATCTAGGAGTGAAAGCTAACCCTAAGAAAGTGCTGATCGTGAATCAGGAAATCTCTTATTTGGATATGATGATACTCCTGGTAAGTTGGAGATAGACAGGATTGATGCTATCTGTATTCTGCCTTTACCCAAAGTTCTGAGTGGTTATATAAATTACATTGACAGCTTTGCTACTAAAGCAGCTCTATTGTCCAATCTGTTGAGAATGAACGTTCTGTGGGAATGGATACAACAAACCACCCAAGCAGTATGAGAGTGGAAACAAGCATCAGTTCAAGCTCCAGCACTTGACCCAGAGCTACCCTTTGCTCTAGAAATAACTGCCACTGCCACCACACTCCCAGTTGTACTGTTACAGGATGGGTATTGGCATTTAGGTTCTGTCTCTTATACCTGAAGGCTATTAATGCCAAGAGAGCAGGCTTTCCTGTTTTGTAAAAAAACATCTCCTTGCTGTTTGCTGGGGAGTACAACAGTTTCCATACATAACTGGCCTTTCATCCTCTTACCATTCTAACAAAACATACCCCTTGGTCTGGATGGATATCTTAGGATGGTATTGTGAGCCAGAACAGAATAATTCGATAGACACTTAATTTGCACGACTTGTATATATTCCAGTTTCAAAACAAAAAAGAAGCCTCTTTAGCAGGCACTTGGCTGTATCAGGGTGAACCATGTCTTTCCTGATGAAGGGCTTATGCCCAAAACGTCGAATTTCCTGTTCCCTGCCTGACCTGCTGCGCTTTAACCAGCAACACATTTTCAGCTGGGAACCACATCTTTGTTCTGCAATTGAGACAGAAGGACAATTATAATCTTTATCACTGGCTCTTCCCTGGCAACAGACGGGAAGACTGGGTGTGGGTGAAAACTCCCCTGGGGTTTGAACATGACCAAGCAGTAAGAGCACGCAAACAGCAGTACCTTATACCATCAGTCATCCTGAAAAACTCTGAAAGCATGTATGATTGTGATAACTGACCTGATTTCTTCCACCCTGGGCAACAAGGGGGTTTGTGTCAGCGGATGAGAAACCATTACCTTCAGCACCAGTTCTGAGATATATCTTAGAACAGGCAAGTCTTAGAGAATTTGGGATTGTTAAAATCCAGCGTGGATCATGTCCTGAAGGAAACATCCTCGCAGATGAGCTTGTGAAACAAGGGGCTGGAGTAGGCATGCCTTGTTAACCGATGTTTCGAGCAGAAGCCCTTCATCAGGAATGGATGAAGAGCGTTTGCCCAAAACGTCGATTTCCCTGCTCCTCGGATGCTGCCTGACCTGCTGTGCTTTTCCAGCACCACTCTGGTTCCAGCATCTACAGTCCTCCCTTTTGTCTATGCCTTGGTGAGCCCCAGCAGTGACTGTATGCCATCAGTGTCATGTGTTCCTTGACAGTGTGGAAATGACACTGTAAATTTAGCTCAGCAGCAGGAGGCTGCTACCTCAGCCAACCTCCGAACTCCAACTGTTACCAAACTGAGAACTCCGGCTAGCACTGTCGAACCCACACCACTGCCTCAAACAACAATCGTTTAGACCCAAACAGCAATTACTGTCACCTCTACAGCAATGTCAGCTGTTGGCAACAACTAAAGGAATTAAATATAATAAAAGAACATCAAAATGTAAAATCAAGATTTCACCTCAGTGGAACAAAAGCAGGCCACATAAACACCTGCTTAGAGGAGACCTATCGCTCTTACTCACTGAAGAGTTCGAAGATTTATTTGCATGTACTGAGAAACTCTAAATAAGAAGAGAAATTACCTTGATCTTTTGGTTTTGAGCTTTAGATAAATGAGCTAATAATGGCATTGTATTGCTGGGTTTTGTACATGAAGTACAGTGTCAGCAGCCAGGATCCATCGCTCAGTGGAAGTGGCCAATGTAACAGTGTGGCTGTATAGGAATCACAATGCCAGTCCAGTCACCCCTCCTAAATCAGGAATGCAGCTTCAGGACTCATTACACTTTGCGTACTGGAAAGTATTTTACAAATAATCAAACTCTAGTCTGTCTAGAGTGTGGTGCTGGAAAAGCACAGCAGGTCAGACAGTCTCTGAGGAGCAGGAAGATCAATGTTTCGGGCGAAAGCTCTTCATTAGATACACCCTGGTGAAGGGCTTTTGCCCGAAACGTCAGTTTTCCTGCTCCTCGGATGCTCCCTGACCTCCTGTACTTTTCCAGCACCGCTCTCTAGACTCTAACCTCCAGCATCTGCAGTCCTCACTTTCACCTAAACTCTAGTCTGTGCTGAATGACACTGTTCAGAGATGCCTTCACTTACAACTTCATGCATTAATTTTTTTTGCAGTGGTAATATGAGAGTTCAGTCCATTTGCACTAATGTAGAGCGTCTTGTAGGGAAAAGAAAAGACCCAGAGGAGGGATGGTTACGGGAAACACGAATAAAGTGTTGTATGAACATGTCCATCATGAATTGGTGCTGGCAATTTGTGGGCGGTACGGTGGCACAGTGGTTGGCACTGCTGCCTCACAGCGCCAGAGACCTGGGTTCAATTCCCGCCTCAGGCAACTGACTGTGTGGAGTTTGCACATTCTCCCCGTGTCTGTGTGAGTTTCCTCCGGGTGCAGGTCAGGTGAATTGGCCATGCTAAATTGCCCATAGTGTTAGGTGAAGGGGTAAATGTAGGGGAATGGGGCTGGGTGGGTTGTGCTTCGGCGGGTCAGTGTGAACTTGTTGTTCCAAAATCTGTACTTAATTTTCATAAGGAATTGGTCAACATATTATTGAACCAAGACGGTTGCAAAATTGCAAAGAAAAACAGGATGAGCAGAAGTTTGATGGGAGATACTGCAGTCATCTGTGTGCAGAAGTTAGTGGCCTAGGCATCTGTGTGAAAAGTGATTGATTAAATCAATTAACTTCTAATGTTAAGGGTGTACTGGGTGCAATGAATGATGACAGTAAATTTGATAGTCAAGCAGGCATGCAACCCAAGATGCTGCATTTCATATTGTTAACATTTTAGAATCACAGGCTGGTGTAATTAACAAGTTAATAAAAGAAGCAGATTAGAGTGGACAGTGTCAAATCAGTGAAACTTTGTAACATTTAAAACAATTTGGTGTTAGGTCAGTACAGAAATGTCTTACTAGCAAAACAGTAAGGTCCACGTGGCCATCCAAGTGAACATTTTGGAAGAAGTGTAAATAACTTTGAAAAAGACACATGCCTTATATATTAAGGCTTTACAAAATAGTCAGAAAATTGAGAGATACTAAAAACCTTAAGGAACATAGTTGGTGGGATGATATCTGGAATTTGGAACGTAATATCCACAACAGCTGCCTGGGTTTGGAATATCTCACACCTTGTTGTGTTTGGATAGATCCTACTTTTATCACGATTATGTTTCACTGTTGACATCAGCAGCTGAAAACTGAATTAGCTTTATTAAGATGTGAAACAGGTAAAGCATAGTGTTCTTTCATGGTAGTAATTATTGTCTTTATTACCTCAGAACACAGGACATAGAACAGTAGAGCATAGGAACAGGCCCTTTGGCCAGCAATGTTGCCATGAGAAACTAATCCCTTCTCCCTGCCTTTGGTCATTCCCTTCCATTTTTTGCATATCCATATGTTTATCTAAAAGTCCCTTAAGTACCCCTATTGTATCGCCATCCCAGGCACATACCACTCTGTGAAATCACCTGTCCCTCCTGTTTCTTTTGAACTTTTCCCCTTTGACATTAAATATATACTTCCTAGTTTTAGATATTTCAAATCTGGGGGATTTGAACCTGTCAACCCTATCGATGCATCGCATAATTTTATTGCTGACAGTGAGACTGCACCTGGAGTATTGTGTACATTTTTGGTCTCCTTATTTGAGGTGGGGTCTCGCTGTATTGGAGGCAGTTCAGAGAAGGTTCATTAGATTGTCTTCAGAGATGAGGAATTTGTTTTATGAGGAGAGTTTAATCCGATTAGGCCGATAATTTCTGGAGTTTAGAAGAATGAGAGGACATTTAATAGCTAAAGAGGATTGACCAAATAGATGTGGTGAGGATGTTGTGAGGTCTAGTGAAGAACTCTAGAAAACGTGGTCATGGTTT
The DNA here is from genome assembly GCF_020745735.1 of Hemiscyllium ocellatum. Classification (NCBI taxonomy): domain Eukaryota; kingdom Metazoa; phylum Chordata; class Chondrichthyes; order Orectolobiformes; family Hemiscylliidae; genus Hemiscyllium; species Hemiscyllium ocellatum. The sequence continues at coordinate 2,704,806 of NC_083402.1, forward strand.
TAGAATAAGGGGGTGGCAGTTTTAAAACAAATGAGAAATTACTTCTCTCAAAGCGCTGAGAGTCTGTGGAATGCATGCATCCAGGGTACAGTGGACTCTGGGATACTGAATACATTTAATTAACTGATTTTTAATTAGTAATAAGTAGAAGAGTGATGGAGAATGAGCAAGGAAGTGGAGTTGGCTGAGATGAGATCAGCCATGATCATGTTAAATGGTGGGGCTGGCCTGAGGGGCTGAATTGCCTGCTCCTGATCCTGGTTTCTCTGTTTTTCTGTACTGCTTCTCGATTATTCTGCTAACTACCTCTCTTTACCATTGCCATTGATCCTTGGTTTCCACGCGTACACACCCACCCCGAAACTTACTGTGCTCTCTTTCAGACGAGCTGGCTATTTCACTTTCTCTCTCCCTCCCTCTGTGTTGGCTGAGTGTGACTGTCTGTGTGATGGGTCCCTCAATACTACATTAATGTCAGATGTGGTTTCTCTTTAGGAGAGAGAGGCTATTCTGCTATCTGCTGAGCAGCACCTGAGCATACTCACCCTATCAACAGGGAGGACCCGTCGAAGGATACCGAAATTACAGCACTTGCTGAAGAACATGCTGAGTGTTACCACCTCTGCTAATGGTATTTCATTAGGGCCTTTCATATGGTCAAAGCCAGAGTCCTGCAGTATTTGTCCCATGATGTTGCACAATCCAGCTCATGGAGGATGCTGAGCCATTGATGCAGTGGGCATTATGTTCCCCTTTTAACTCCGTCCTGTCTCGCTCTCAGTTCCCTGTGAGGAGGGTTTGTGTTCCCCTTGACCTCTACCCTGCCTCAGCTCCCTGTGCACTGTGCTTCAGTCTTACCCTGGAACTGAATCCTGTCTCAAAGGTTTTTCTTTTTTGACTCCTGTTGTGCAGCCTTTTTTTTTCAATGATTGAACTTTTCTAGTTGCTCGTACAGTTATCTGTATGGCTCTTCGCAGAAAGGCTAACTGGGTGTCCCAGGTTCCACCCCATTGCTGACCACAAATACACGAGGAAGCAATGGCCTCATGGTATAACCACTCAGCTGATTAATGCAGATGATGTTCAATTCTCACCATAGGAACTTGCCAAGTTTTTTCAAGATTTTTATTGAATTCAAAGAGCCTAATGATGACCATTGTTATTGGTGTAAAACCCCACCTGGTTCACTAATATCCTTTAGGAAGGAAACCTTCAGTCCTCCTGCTGTGACTTCAGATCCACAGCAATGTGGGTTACACTGAACAGCCCTCCGGGCAATGAGGGATGGCCAGGCCTCCAACATCCACATCGCATTAATGAATTTAAAGAAAAAAAATCTACGTTTACCTCTAAAGTGATTGGACTGACACTCAAGTGGCTGTGCCGAGGGAGGGGACACACGCGGGAGGCTGTGCCGAGGGAGGGGACACACGCGGGAGGCTGTGCCGAGGGAGGGGACGCACACTCCAGAGGCTGTACCGAGGGAGGATTGACACTCCGGAGGCTGTGCCGAGGGAGGGGACACACTCCGGAGGCTGTGCCGAGGGAGGGGACACACTCCGGAGGCTGTACCGAGGGAGGGGACGCACACTCCGGAGGCTGTGCCGAGGGAGGGGACACACGCGGGAGGCTGTACCGAGGGAGGGGACGCACACTCCAGAGGCTGTACCGAGGGAGGATTGACACTCCGGAGGCTGTGCCGAGGGAGGGGACACACTCCGGAGGCTGTGCCGAGGGAGGGGACACACTCCGGAGGCTGTGCCGAGGGAGGGGACGCACACTCCGGAGGCTGTGCCGAGGGAGGGGACACACTCCGGAGGCTGTGCCGAGGGAGGGGACACACTCCGGAGGCTGTACCGAGGGAGGGGACGCACACTCCGGAGGCTGTACCGAGGGAGGATTGACACTCCGGAGGCTGTGCCGAGGGAGGGGACGCACACTCCGGAGGCTGTGCCGAGGGAGGGGACGCACACTCCGGAGGCTGTGCCGAGGGAGGGGACGCACACTCCGGAGGCTGTGCCGAGGGAGGGGGGACACACTCCGGAGGCTGTGCCGAGGGAGGGGGGACACACGCCGGAGGCTGTGCCGAGGGAGGGGGGACACACGCCGGAGGCTGGGCCGAGGGGAGATTGACACTCCGGAGGCTGTGCCCAGGGAGGGGGGGACACACTCCGGAGGCTGTGCCGAGGGAGGGGGGATTGACACTCCGGAGGCTGTACCGAGGGAGTGGGGGGGACACACTCCGGAGGCTGTGCCGAGGGAGGGGACGCACACTCCAGAGGCTGTACCGAGGGAGGATTGACACTCCGGAGGCTGTGCCGAGGGAGGGGACACACTCCGGAGGCTGTGCCGAGGGAGGGGACACACTCCGGAGGCTGTGCCGAGGGAGGGGACGCATACTCCGGAGGCTGTGCCGAGGGAGGGGACACACTCCGGAGGCTGTGCCGAGGGAGGGGACGCACACTCCGGAGGCTGTACCGAGGGAGGGGACGCACACTCCGGAGGCTGTACCGAGGGAGGATTGACACTCCGGAGGCTGTGCCGAGGGAGGGGACGCACACTCCGGAGGCTGTGCCGAGGGAGGGGACGCACACTCCGGAGGCTGTGCCGAGGGAGGGGACGCACACTCCGGAGGCTGTGCCGAGGGAGGGGGGACACACTCCGGAGGCTGTGCCGAGGGAGGGGGGACACACGCCGGAGGCTGTGCCGAGGGAGGGGGGACACACGCCGGAGGCTGTGCCGAGGGAGGGGGGACACACGCCGGAGGCTGGGCCGAGGGGAGATTGACACTCCGGAGGCTGTGCCGAGGGAGGGGGGATTGACACTCCGGAGGCTGTACCGAGGGAGTGGGGGGGACACACTCCGGAGGCTGTGCCGAGGGAGGGGGGACACACTCCGGAGGCTGTGCCGAGGGAGGGGGGACACACGCCGGAGGCTGTGCCGAGGGAGGGGGGACACACGCCGGAGGCTGGGCCGAGGGGAGATTGACACTCCGGAGGCTGTGCCGAGGGAGGGGGGATTGACACTCCGGAGGCTGTACCGAGGGAGTGGGGGGGACACACTCCGGAGGCTGTGCCGAGGGAGGGGGGGGGGGGACACACTCCGGAGGCTGTGCCGAGGGAGGGGGGGGGGGACACACGCCGGAGGCTGGACCGAGGGAGGGGACACACTCCGGAGGCTGTGCCGAGGGAGGGGGACACGCTCCGGAGGCTGTGCCGAGGGAGGGGGGACACACGCCGGAGGCTGTGCCGAGGGAGGGGACGCGCTCCGGAGGCTGTGCCGAGGGAGGGGACGCACACTCCGGAGGCTGTGCCGAGGGAGGGGACGCGCTCCGGAGGCTGTGCCGAGGGAGGGGGGACACACTCCGGAGGCTGTGCCGAGGGAGGGGACGCGCTCCGGAGGCTGTGCCGAGGGAGGGGACGCACACTCCGGAGGCTGTGCCGAGGGAGGGGGCGCGCTCCGGAGGCTGTGCCGAGGGAGGGGGCGCGCTCCGGAGGCTGTGCCGAGGGAGGGGGCGCGCTCCGGAGGCTGTGCCGAGGGGGTGCTGACCCTCGAGGGACTGACACTCCGGTGACTGTACCAAAGGAGGACAGGCTCTCCGGCGGCTGTGCTGAGGGAGAACTGACACTACACCGGCTGTGCCGTAGGAGGACTGACATCCCGGTGACAGTACTGAGGGGGGCTGACCTTCCGGTGACTGTACCAAAGGAGGACAGGGACTCCGGTGACTGTACCGAGGGAAGATCTGCCATTCCGGTGACTGTACCGAGGGAAAGCTGACACTCAGGTGACTGTACTAAGGTGGGACTGACACTCAGGGGACTGACACTCCGGTGATTGTGCCGAGGGGGGACTGATACTCCGGTGACAGACCCGTGGGAGGGCAGGCACTCCGGTGACTGTACCGCGGGAGACCTGACACTCCGGTGACTTACCAAAGGAGGGCTGACACCCTGGTGACAGTCCCAAGGGAGGGCAGGCACTCCGGCGGCTGTACTGAGGGAGAACTGACACTACGCCAGCTGTGCCGTAGGAGGACTGACATCCCGGTGACAGTACCGAGGGAGGACAGACACTCCGGTGACTGTACCGAGGGAGGACAGACACTCCGGTGACTGTACCGAGGGAGGACAGACACTCCGGTGACTGTACTGAGTGGGGTGTTGACATTCTAGTGACTGTGCCGAGGGAGGTGTGACACTCCGGTGGCTGTGCCGAGGGAGGTGTGACACTCCGGTGGCTGTGCCGAGGAAAGGCAAGATGTTGGATACTTAAACAAATACGTGCCACCATATTGCACAAGTGTCGGGTATTTAGCATTGGTGTCCTCGCCAATACTGAGACCTCAATCACGACTGCAGAGTAAGATTTCATTTGGTTTGTTGGAGCGTGTTGTGCACATATTGGCCGTGGTGTTCCCTACGTTGCAACACAGACCGTCTTTCTGACTGAGTTCACTGGCTGTTAATTATTTTGCAATAAATGGGTTTGCTGCATAGTTTGAGTGCCTGCTGTTTTCACCCAGAGAAGTTGTGATTGTAAGTTAGGAATACTTGTGAAGGGCTATGAGACCGCTTTAAACACGATCCCCTGTTCTCCCTGTCCCACCTCTCTGTTTTTCCCTATCCAGCCTGCATGATTGTCCATATCCCTTTCAATTCTGTCTCTGGCTTGAGTAGCAAGTGGGCAGATTGTGCCCGTGTTTTGTGTCTGTCTGTCTGTCTGTGTTGTGTGATGCCAGTTCTCTGTCTCACACTCTCTCTCTCTCTCTCTCTCTCTCTGCCTGTCTTTGGGCAGGTGCCTGGTTACTGGGACTGCTGAGTTCTGGAGAACTCTTTCTTTGGAAGAAGGATGCTGACTCTTTGAAGACCGTTCCAACAGTACCCGGCATGAGCACGATAGCAGCAACTGCCCGTGGTATGAAGCTTGCATTGTTTTTACTAAGGAGTTGAGGGATTGCTGGAGTGGGTGGCTGAGAGGGGCAAAGCCAGGGCCTTTCCTAGCCAGGTTAATGTGGTTGAATCTTAACTGCAGTCTGGGCAATTGGAACAAGCAATAAATGCTGGGCCAGTCTGTGACATCCACATCCCGTCAACGAATATTTTAAAAAGATTCAGATTGCACTGTGTTTGTCTGTGTAATACCCAGCTGTTGAAAATGTGTTGCTGGTTAAAACGCAGCAGGTCAGGCAGCATCCAAGGAACAGGAAATTCGACATTTCGGGCCTGCTCCTTGGATGCTGCCTGACCTGCTGCGCTTTAATCAGCAACACATTTTCAGCTCTGATCTCCAGCATCTGCAGACCTCACTTTCTCCTCGAAGATAATACCCAGCTGTGCCAAGTCGGAGTGTGAGGTAGTCATCACTGTTCTGTCGATGACTCGGTGAAGAGCAGCAGCTCGGGCTGGTGTGGCCATGACCTCAGTGACAATGTCCCATGTGGAGATTTCACTCGGTCCTCATGCCCCTCCTCTCCACAGTGTGGACTAGCTATGTATGCTGACAGCTGCAGAGCACCACACATGGCCCGAAATCCAGACAGAGGATCTGCACGGTCCCAAACACAGTATCTCACTGCATAGAATTTCCCTGAGGCACCAGATGTAAATGCCGCACTGCTCCTGTGCAAGGAATGCTTCTGGAATGCAGTCCGATGGTGGTGGGGGTGGGGGTTTGGATACTGAGCCAGGGTGGCGGCTGGGGGGCATTCCCTGGAGAGAGGAGGTGTAGTGTAGACAAGAAGGGGGGCCTGGGAGAAGGTGTCACACACAGCCTAACATTAAAGCGTATATCATTGGGAGTGGTGTACTGAGATGAACAGAAAACGGGTTGGTACATGGGAAACAAAGAGTATAATTTAGTGGCTCTTTTTCTGAGTGAGAGGGATTGTTTGGGCACCTCGGGGATTTGTGCTTGGCTGCCTGTTCTTCACAGTATGTATTAATAACTCAGATGAGGTAACTAAACGATATGTCTGAACCTGGAGACAGCACACAGCTAGGTGGCAGGGTGAGCTGTGAGGAGAACGCATAGATGCTTCACTGTGAACTGGACATGTTGAGTTAGTGAGCAAATGCATGGAGATGCAGTGTAATGGGGATAAATGTGAGATTATCCACCCTGGGAGCAAAGAGCGGAGGCAGATTGTTATCTCAATGCCGATAGGTTGGTGAAAGAGGGAGGTGCACTAAGACCTGGGTGTCTCTGTACACCAATAGCTCAGAGTGAGTGTGCAGGTGCTGCAGGCATTGGAGAAGGCAAATGGTATGTTGGTCTTTGTAGCAGTGGGATTCGGTTACAGGAACAGGGACGTAGGGGGGTACTCGAGTTACAGGAACAGGGACGGAGGGGGTACTCGAGTACAGGAACAGGGACGGAGGGGGGTACTCGAGTACAGGAACAGGGACGGAGGGGGGTATTCGAGTACAGGAACAGGGACGGAGGGGGGTATTCGAGTACAGGAACAGGGACGGAGGGGGGTACTCGAGTACAGGAACAGGGACGGAGGGGGGTACTCGAGTACAGGAACAGGGACGTAGGGGGGTACTCGAGTACAGGAACAGGGACGTAGGGGGATACTCGAGTACAGGAACAGGGACGGAGGGGGGTACTCGAGTACAGGAACAGGGACATGGGGGGTACTCGAGTACAGGAACAGGGACGGAGGGGGTATTCGAGTACAGGAACAGGGATGTAGGGGGGTACTCGAGTACAGGAACAGGGACGTAGGGGGGTATTCGAGTACAGGAACAGGGACGTAGGGGGTTATTCGAGTACAGGAACAGGGACGTAGGGGGGTATTCGAGTACAGGGACGTAGGGGGGTACTCGAGTACAGGAACAGGGACGTAGGGGGGTACTCGAGTACAGGAACAGGGACGGAGGTGGGTATTCGAGTTACAGGGACGTAGGGGGGTACTCGAGTACAGGAACAGGGACATGGGGGGTACTCGAGTACAGGAGCAGGGACGTGGGGGGTACTCGAGTACAGGAGCAGGGACGGAGGTGGGTATTCGAGTTACAGGGACGTAGGGGGGTACTCGAGTACAGGAACAGGGACATGGGGGGTACTCGAGTACAGGAGCAGGGACGTGGGGGGTGTTCGAGTACAGGAACAGGGATGGAGGGGGGTGTTCGAGTACAGGAACAGGGACGGAGGGGGGTGCTCGAGTACAGGATCAGGGACGTAGGGGGGTACTCTAGTACAGGGACGGAGGGGGGTACTCGAGTACAGGAACAGGGACGGAGGGGGGTACTCGAGTACAGGAACAGGGACGGAGGGGGGTACCCGAGTACAGGAACAGGGACGGAGGGGGGTACCCGAGTACAGGAACAGGGACGGAGGGGGGTACTCGAGTACAGGAACAGGGACGGAGGGGGGTACTCGAGTTACAGGAACAGGGACGTAGGGGGGTATTCAAGTACAGGAACAGGGGTGTAGGGGGGTATTCGAGTTACAGGAACAGGGACGTAGGGGGGTATTCGAGGACAGGGATGTAGGGGGGTACTCGAGTACAGGATCAGGGACGTAGGGGGGTATTCGAGTACAGGAACAGGGACGGAGGGGGGTATTCGAGTACAGGAACAGGGACGGAGAGGGGTATTCGAGTACAGGAACAGGGACGGAGGGGGGTATTTGAGTACAGGAACAGGGACGGAGGGGGGTACTCGAGTACAGGAACAGGGACGGAGGGGGGTACTCGAGTACAGGAACAGGGACGGGGGGGGTACTCGAGTACAGGAACAGGGACGGAGGGGGGTACTCGAGTACAGGAACAGGGACGGAGGGGGGTACTCGAGTACAGGAACAGGGACGGAGGGGGGTACTCGAGTACAGGAACAGGGACGGAGGGGGGTACTCGAGTTACAGGAACAGGGACGTAGGGGGGTACTCGCGTTACAGGAACAGGGACGTAGGGGGGTATTCGAGTTACAGGAACAGGGACGTAGGGGGGTATTCGAGTTACAGGAACAGGGACGGAGGGGGGTACTCGAGTTACAGGAACAGGGACGTAGGGGGGTACTCTAGTACAGGGACGTAGGGGGGTATTCGAGTATAGGAACAGGGACGTAGGGGGGTATTCGAGTACAGGAACAGGGACGTAGGGGGGTACTCGAGTACAGGAACAGGGACGTAGGGGGGTACTCGAGTACAGGAACAGGGACGGAGGTGGGTATTCGAGTTACAGGGACGTAGGGGGGTACTCGAGTACAGGAACAGGGACATGGGGGGTACTCGAGTACAGGAGCAGGGACGTGGGGGGTACTCGAGTACAGGAACAGGGACGGAGGGGGGTATTCGAGTTACAGGAACAGGGACGTAGGGGGGTGTTCGAGTACAGGAACAGGGATGGAGGGGGGTGCTCGAGTTACAGGAACAGGGACGTAGGGGGGTACTCTAGTACAGGGACGTAGGGGGGTATTCGAGTATAGGAACAGGGACGTAGGGGGGTATTCGAGTTACAGGAACAGGGACGGAGGGGGGTACTCGAGTTACAGGAACAGGGACGTAGGGGGGTACTCTAGTACAGGGACGTAGGGGGGTATTCGAGTATAGGAACAGGGACGTAGGGGGGTATTCGAGTACAGGAACAGGGACGTAGGGGGGTACTCGAGTACAGGAACAGGGACGTAGGGGGGTACTCGAGTACAGGAACAGGGACGGAGGTGGGTATTCGAGTTACAGGGACGTAGGGGGGTACTCGAGTACAGGAACAGGGACATGGGGGGTACTCGAGTACAGGAGCAGGGACGTGGGGGGTACTCGAGTACAGGAACAGGGACGGTGGGGGGTATACGAGTTACAGGAACAGGGACGTAGGGGGGTGTTCGAGTACAGGAACAGGGATGGAGGGGGGTGCTCGAGTTACAGGAACAGGGACGTAGGGGGGTACTCTAGTACAGGGACGTAGGGGGGTATTCGAGTATAGGAACAGGGACGTAGGGGGGTATTCGAGTTACAGGAACAGGGACGTAGGGGGGTGTTCGAGTACAGGAACAGGGATGGAGGGGGGTGCTCGAGTACAGGATCAGGGACGGAGGGGGGTACTCGAGTACAGAAACAGGGACGGAGGGGGGTACTCGAGTTACAGGAACAGGGATGTAGGGGGGTATTCGAGTTACAGGAACAGGGACGTAGGGGGGTATTCGAGGACAGGGATATAGGGGGGTACTCGAGTACAGAATCAGGGACGTAGGGGGGTGTTCGAGTACAGGAACAGGGACGGAGGGGGGTACTCGAGTACAGGAACAGGGACGGAGGGGGGTACTCGAGTACAGGAACAGGGACGGAGGGGGGTACTCGAGTACAGAAACAGGGACGGAGGGGGGTACTCGAGTTACAGGAACAGGGATGTAGGGGGGTATTCGAGTTACAGGAACAGGGACGTAGGGGGGTATTCGAGGACAGGGATGTAGGGGGGTACTCGAGTACAGAATCAGGGACGTAGGGGGGTGTTCGAGTACAGGAACAGGGACGGAGGGGGGTACTCGAGTACAGGAACAGGGACGGAGGGGGGTACTCGAGTACAGGAACAGGGACGGAGGGGGGTACTCGAGTACAGGAACAGGGACGTAGGGGGGTACTCGAGTACAGGAACAGGGACGTAGGGGGGTATTCGAGTTACAGGAACAGGGACGTAGGGGGGTACTCGAGTACAGGAACAGGGACGTAGGGGGGTATTCGAGTTACAGGAACAGGGACGTAGGGGGGTATTCGAGTTACAGGAACAGGGACGTAGGGGGGTATTCGAGGACAGGGATGTAGGGGGGTACTCGAGTACAGAATCAGGGACGTAGGGGGGTGTTCGAGTACAGGAACAGGGAAGGAGGGGGGTACTCTAGTACAGGGACGAAGGGGGGTACTCGAGTACAGGAACAGGGACGGAGGGGGGTACTCGAGTTACAGGAACAGGGACGTAGGGGGGTATTCGAGTTACAGGAACAGGGACGTAGGGGGGTATTCAAGTACAGGAACAGGGGTGTAGGGGGGTATTCGAGTTACAGGAACAGGGACGTAGGGGGGTATTCGAGGACAGGGATGTAGGGGGGTATTCGAGTACAGGATCAGGGACGTAGGGGGGTATTCGAGTACAGGAACAGGGACGGAGGGGGGTATTCGAGTACAGGAACAGGGACGGAGGGGGGTATTTGAGTACAGGAACAGGGACGGAGGGGGGTATTTGAGTACAGGAACAGGGACGGAGGGGGGTACTCGAGTACAGGAACAGGGACGTAGGGGGGTACTCTAGTACAGGGACGAAGGGGGGTACTCGAGTACAGGAACAGGGACGGAGGGGGGTACTCGAGTTACAGGAACAGGGACGTAGGGGGGTATTCGAGTTACAGGAACAGGGACGTAGGGGGGTATTCAAGTACAGGAACAGGGGTGTAGGGGGGTATTCGAGTTACAGGAACAGGGACGTAGGGGGGTATTCGAGGACAGGGATGTAGGGGGGTATTCGAGTACAGGATCAGGGACGTAGGGGGGTATTCGAGTACAGGAACAGGGACGGAGGGGGGTATTCGAGTACAGGAACAGGGACGGAGGGGGGTATTTGAGTACAGGAACAGGGACGGAGGGGGGTATTTGAGTACAGGAACAGGGACGGAGGGGGGTACTCGAGTACAGGAACAGGGACGGAGGGGGGTACTCGAGTACAGGAACAGGGACGGAGGGGGGTATTCGAGTTACAGGAACAGGGACGTAGGGGGGTATTCGAGTTACAGGAACAGGGACGGAGGGGGGTATTCGAGTTACAGGAACAGGGACGGAGGGGGGTATTCGAGTTACAGGAACAGGGACGGAGGGGGGTATTCGAGTTACAGGAACAGGGACGTAGGGGGGTATTTGAGTTACAGGAACAGGGACGTAGGGGGGTATTCGAGTACAGGAACAGGGGTGTAGGGGGGTATTCGAGTTACAGGAACAGGGACGTAGGGGGGTACTCGAGTACAGGAACAGGGACGGAGGGGGGTATTCGAGGACAGGGATGTAGGGGGGTACTCGAGTACAGGATCAGGGACGGAGGGGGGTATTCGAGTACAGGAACAGGGACGGAGGGGGGTATTCGAGTACAGGAACAGGGACGGAGGGGGGTATTCGAGGACAGGAACAGGGGTGTAGGGGGGTATTCGAGTTACAGGAACAGGGACGTAGGGGGGTATTCGAGGACAGGGATGTAGGGGGGTACTCGAGTACAGGAACAGGGACGGAGGGGGGTATTCGAGTACAGGAACAGGGACGGAGGGGGGTATTCGAGTACAGGAACAGGGACGGAGGGGGGTACTCGAGTACAGGAACAGGGGTGTAGGGGGGTATTCGAGTTACAGGAACAGGGATGTAGGGGGGTATTCGAGGACAGGGATGTAGGGGGGTACTCGAGTACAGGAACAGGGACGGAGGGGGGTATTCGAGGACAGGGATGTAGGGGGGTACTCGAGTACAGGAACAGGGACGGAGGGGGGTATTCGAGTACAGGAACAGGGGTGTAGGGGGGTATTCGAGTACAGGAACAGGGACGGAGGAGGGTATTTGAGTACAGGAACAGGGGTGTAGGGGGGTATTCGAGTTACAGGAACAGGGACGTAGGGGGGTATTCGAGGACAGGGATGTAGGGGGGTACTCGAGTACAGGAACAGGGACGGAGGGGGGTATTCGAGTACAGGAACAGGGACGGAGGGGGGTATTCGAGTACAGGAACAGGGACGGAGGGGGGTACTCGAGTACAGGAACAGGGGTGTAGGGGGGTATTCGAGTTACAGGAACAGGGACGTAGGGGGGTATTCGAGGACAGGGATGTAGGGGGGTACTCGAGTACAGGAACAGGGACGGAGGGGGGTATTCGAGGACAGGGATGTAGGGGGGTACTCGAGTACAGGATCAGGGACGTAGGGGGGTATTCGAGTACAGGAACAGGGACGGAGGGGGGTATTCGAGTACAGGAACAGGGACGGAGGGGGGTATTTGAGTACAGGAACAGGTGTGTAGGGGGGTATTCGAGTACAGGAACAGGGATGTGGGGGGGTGGTATTTGAGTACAGGAACAGGGACGGAGGGGGGTATTCGAGTACAGGAACAGGGACGTGGGGGGGTATTCGAGTACAGGAACAGGGACGTAGGGGGGGCACTCGAGTACAGGAACAGGGACGTAGGGGGCGTATTCGAGTACAGGAGCAGGGACGTAGGGGGCGTATTCGAGTACAGGAACAGGGACGTAGGGGGGTACTCGAGTACAGGAACAGGGACGTAGGGGGGTATTCGAGTACAGGAACAGGGACGTTGGGGGGTACTCGAGTTACAGGAACAGGGGTGTAGGGGGGTACTCGAGTACAGGAACAGGGGTGTAGGGGGGTATTCGAGTACAGGAACAGGGACGTGGGGGTGTATTTGAGTACAGGAACAGGGGTGTAGCCGCGGTGTTGAGTACAGGAAGAGGGATGTCTTAGACAGGCATTGGACGACACCTGGAATTTTTTGTGCAGTTTTAGTCTTTTTACATGACGAAGGATGTTCCAGCATTGCAGGGAGTGGGGTAGAAATTTCCCACACTGAATTCTGGGATGGCAAAACTGACATATGAAGAGAGAAACTGGATCAGTTAGGACTATATTCCCTGGAGTTTTCTTGAAGACATTAGATATACTTCCTAGGGCACCGAGAGCAAGTGGAGCAGGGTACTGAGCTGGATGGTCAGCCATAATTATGGTGAATAGTGGAGTAGGTGTGAAGGGCTGAATGGCTTCCCCTTGCTCCAGTGACTGGCCTCTTGAGTTAGTACATGGATGGAAGTGAACAGGACAGCACCATCTGCTTGTAAAGGGGGCTGATTGCAGTTCGGTCCTTGGTCACTGAATAATATGGCTCCTTGGCTAACACAGTTAGACTCATGGCTGCCTCATCAAATCCTACAGCTGCAGATGATGACATGAAGTTGCTTTTGCTTTCTTCCCTGTGTCTCTGTTTGTCCACTCAATCTCCCAGAATCTGCTACGAAGCCATTTCTGTTTGTTTCGAGGGATGGGAAGAGAGTCCTTGTGGCCAGTCAGACTGGTGTGGTGTTCCTTTGGGAAAGTATGGAAGAACAAGAGTTGACCTCTGTCCCGGAGACTCGGCTCAGCGGCAGGTGGGCCCAGGTGATGGTTGATGAGAAAGTCAAACTTCCCCAAGCTGACGATGAGGAGAGCACAGTCCATGCTGTCTTTCACACTGATGAGGTGAGTTAATCGCCGTACAAACAGTTCAAGACGCAAGCATGAGGGCTCATTGAAACAGAGAAAATAGGGCAGGAGTAGGCCATTCAGCCCATCAGGACAGCTCCATCATTCTGTCCGGTCATAGACTCACAGTGATCAGCCTATTGTGTCTGCACCAACCACCTAGACATTGTAATCCCATTTGCCGACACTTGGCCCATAACCCTGTGTATGCCTTGGCATCACAAGTGTTCATCTAAATACGTCTTCAATGTGAACAGGATTTCTACCTCTAACACCCTCACAGGCAGAGGGTTCCAGAATCCAATCACTCTCTCATCTCCTTTAAACCTCCCCTTACCTTCCCCTCCCCAGCCCTCCAGTGAGGAGAAGTTCCTTTCTGTCCACCCTATCTCTGTCCCTCCTCATTTTCTACATTTCAGTGTCCACTGTCCCAAGGTTAAAAAAAAAACCCAGTCTGTCTAATCCCTCTTCAAAATATAACTGTCCAGCTCAAGCAAAATCCTGGTCAATCTCCTCTGCACCCCTCTCTAGCTATGAAATCCCTCCGATCATGTGGATTCAGAACTGTACGGGATACTCGAGCTGTGTAACCAACATGTGATCGAGTTCCAGTATAATCTCCATACTCTTCAACTCTGTGACTCAGCTAATGAAGACAGGTATCCCCTGTACCACCTTAACCACTTTACCCACCTGTGCTGATCCTTAAGGGACCAGTGTACATGCACACCTCGGTGTTTCTCAGAGTCCCTCTGTACATCGTGTGTTTCTTTGCCTTGTTTGTCTGACCCGAGTGTATCCCCTCTCTCGTACCTGGATTGAATTCCACTTGCTGCTGACCAGCCCGTTATATCCACCTGGAATCGAAGACTATCCTCCTCATTATTTACCATCCTGACAATGTTTATACCATTCGCAAACTCCCTGGTCAATACTCTGATGTTCAAGTCCAAATCATTTTATAAAAACCATAAACAGCAAGGGCTCCGACACTGACCCCTGTGGGACCCCACTGGACACAGGCTCCCAGTCCCCAAAAAAACACCCTCCAACCATCACCCTCTGCATCCTGTCACTCAGCCAATTCTGGATTCAATTTGCCAAATTTCCTGGGATGTAACTGTCAGTCTCCCATTCAGGACCTCATCAAAAACTGGGCTGAAGTCCAAGTCGACCGCATCAAATCATTGCCCCCTTCTACATGCACTGTCACCTCTTCGAGTTGGTCAGACATGACCTCCCCTTACTAAACCATACCGAGTGTTCTTGTTAATCCCTGCCTCTCCAAGTTCAACTTAATTCTGTCCCTCAGAATTGTCTCCATATACCACCAAGGTTAGGCTGATCAGCCTCTAGTTTCCTGGGTTATCTCTTGCTCCCTTCTCTCAGAATGGTACCACATTAGCTTCCTCCAGTCCCCTTACGCTTCTCCTGTGGCCAGAGAGGAATTGAAAATTATTGCCAGTGCTGCCAGTCCTCCATTTCGTGACTCAGCAGCCTGGGGTACGTTTCAGTAAGCCCTGGAGAGGTATCTCCTGTTAACCTGCTCGGCCATTGCGAATCTCCCATCTGTCTGCGCTGTTTTCTTTAAGTATATCACAATCCTTCTCCCTGATCTCTGTGGCCACGTTGGCCTTTGTGAACACTGCCACAATAGTATTTGTAATGAGCCATCCTGATGTTGTACTATCAGACAGTACAGGGAGGCCCTTTGGGCCATCGAATCGGGACTGTCAGTCCTGTCCAGAACATGATGGTTGTGTTCTTTTGCAACCCTGCGTTTGAGAAGTTTCACTTTAGAAACAGAGCAGCAAGTGTTGGTGCTGTAATCGCGTTACAGCCAACACACATTTTAAGCGTTTGCTGTTTGGAAACAATGTCCCCAATTTGTCAGTTGCATCACAGCGAATTTGTGTTAATAAAATACACATTTATAACAGAATGACCTGTTGTGCCAAAGCTGCACTATGTCTACACTCATCCTACTTTACAGCACTGGGCCCAGAACTTGGAATGGTGTTATTATATTGGGCTGGGCTTTAACTTCTTTCAGTTACTCTTCTTCCTATATAAAACATTTGTAAAAATCATGAACAACAAAAACACCACTTTCCTGTGTGATTCCGCTCTCCCTCGCTCACTCGGAGTCTCGCTCCTGCTCTCCATCGCTCGCTCGGAGTCTTGCTGTCATCGCTTCTGAGTTCCTTTCTCTTGCTATACCCTCTCTGTGAGCTGCTAGTGTGCAGCTTGTTGAAATGAATGACCTATCCCTGTTTGTATTTTCTAACTGAACAGCTCCTCTCTCCGAGGTTAGGGACACTGTCCTGGTTTGTAAGAGCATGCTGGCTGCACTCTGACAGTGGGCGATGATAGCTCGCCGATTGGTGCCTGCTTGTGTTTGTACACAGGTGCTGGGGGATTGCTGCTTCTGTTCCTTTGTCTTTACATCCGGAGAGGTCCTGCTGCTGACCACACTGAGAATGAAATGGTTTGAACAAATGGAGAAGTGCATGAGGTAAGAGATTTCTGAATGCTTGCAGCTCAGCAGGAATGTATGCGTGTCTGTATATGTGTGAATCTCTGTGGAGATATTATTGTACATACTGGTGTGTTTTTAGTTTGCCTATGGGTACCTAGAGTGTGCGTGTGTACCCGTGGGTACCCGGAGTGTGCGTGCGCCCCCCCCCCGCGGGTACCTGGAGTATGTGTGCACGCGTGTGTCCCTGCGGGTACCCAGAGCCTTTGTGTGTGAGCTCATGGATGCCTTGAGTCCATGTACAAGTGCTCTGGATGTGCTTTAGCCAGTGTTTGGTGGGCACACACGGTATACTGTGTGAAGAGTGGGTTGTGTGCCCAGTTCTGTGCTGTGTGATGTCCATGTATGTTTCCGCTCTGTGTCAGGAGTTGTACTTTAATCTCACATCTACCTCTCTCTTTGCAGTGCAGCCCCATTCTGCGCCCAGTGGGTAACACAAACATATTCACTCGGAGCTTTGAGCCCAGTGTGTAATGGATTGAAATCGAGAGGAGCGCTGTTAGCAGCTTTCTCCAGGGACAGCCTGCTGCTTGCAGTCATCATCAACCAGAATGATCCCAAGGTTACTTTGGCTTGTTGTGTGGCTTCTGATTATCATACACCCTTATCTTCCTTAATGCTTTCTTACCTTGTCTCTCTGTCCCTCCCTGACCCCTTGTACTTCAGCCTGCCCCCATTCACCCATTCAGCCCCGTGCTGGATCATGGTTCCTCAGGCAACTGCAGGCTGATTCCTCTCTCTCCACACCACTGTCTGACTGGGAAGGTAGTGCAGCAGCTGAGGAAGAGGCTGCTTTCACTCCATTCACCCTCTTGGACACAGGCCCGTGGATGTGCAACTGCTCATGAATGATACACAGCCACACGTGTGCATGCCTACAAATGCAAATCTGTAACAGTTAAACATCTCACCAGGAGAATCCATCCTTCAACAAAGAAATTAAGTGGAACGGGAGGAAAAAGGTCAACATTTTACCTCAGATAGGGACATACTGGTAAATGGCCAACAATCCAGGTCATGCAGTCAGTGATGGGGTCAGCAATCTTTTGGCTTGTCCTCAATGTGTCTGTATCTGTACACCTGCAGGTTCTGGTGTGTGTGTGTGTGTGTGTGTGTGTGCGCGTGCGCGCATCTGTGTCTGCCTATCCTCTCTCCGTACACCCATATCTGAGCCTTACTGAGTGGCTGCTCACCCAGGGCCTGTTTTCTCTCTCATTTGTTAGGCCACCCAGGTGCTGTTTGTGAACCCACTGAGTGATGTGACAGTATCTAGCAGTCTGCAAGGCTGTGGCAGCAAAGGGCAGCCTGTGCCAGGCAGGTATCTCAGGTAGGTCAGCAGCATCGGCACTGATTTCAGAATGGGGACACTCTCTGCTTCAGTTTCAGCATGTCAATGCTGCCTTGTCCATTCACTCATCAATTTCAACTCCCCAAAATCTCTTAACCCCTCCACTAACACTCGAACAACTCCCCTACCCCACCTACCGCACCCTGACCACCAACTCCCACAAACTGGGAGGTCCCAGCACCCCATCCATGAATCTGGAATGTCATGTTCCATTCTCTAAACTGAGCAGTCGAGACGGTGTGCGCTGACGGTGTGATTTGGTGCAATGTTGACAGTGAATTGTTTGCTTTCCAGATCCTATTGGGTTGGTGCGGTGAGCTGGACACATGATGGCCTCTTCCTGGCATGTATGCTGAAACGTGGGGCCTTGCTGTTACTGACCCGGCTTGGCGAGCTGCTATCCATCACCACATTCGGCTGCTCCGTGGAGTTTGGGCCAGCAGAGTACATCCCACTCCATCCCTTAATCACCTACAGGTAAAGGCTGCAGCAACTCCCCATCAAAACCAAGTCTTTTCTACAAAGGAGCTAGTGACACATCAACAATACAGTGGGAACTCTTCACCTGTCTGGTCTTTGTTGGCTATCACAAAGCAGCACTGTCTCCTCTCAGTCACAACATCAAGGGGAGAACGCCTACACCAGAGGCGCGACGACATTCACACTGCACTGACATTAGAGGGTCAATACTGAGTGGGTGCTGTACTGTTGGAGGGTCAGTGCTGAGGGAGTGCCGCACTGTCGGAGGGTCAGTGCTGAGGGTTGTCTGTACTGTTGGAGGGTCAATACTGAGGGAGTGCTGTACTGTCGGAGGGTCAGTGCTGAAGAAGTGCCACACTGTCGAAGGGTCAGTGCTGAGGGAGTGCCGCAATGTCGGAGGGTCAGTGCTGAGGGAGTGCCGCACTGTCGGAGAGTCAGTGCTGAGGGAGTGCCGCACTGTCGGAGAGTCAGTGCTGAGTGAGTGCTGCACTGTCGGAGGGTCAGTGCTGAGGGTTGTCTGTACTGTCGGAGGGTCAATACTGAGGGAGTGCTGTACTGTCGGAGGGTCAGTGCTGAAGGAGTGCCGCACTGTCGGAGGGTCAGTGCTGAGGGTGTGCCGCACTGTCGGAGGGTCAGTGCTGAGGGTGTGCCGCACTGTCGGAGGGTCAGTGCTGAGGGTGTGCCGCACTGTCGGAGGGTCAGTGCTGAGGGTGTGCCGCACTGTCGGAGGGTCAGTGCTGAGGGTGTGCCGCACTGTCGGAGGGTCAGTGCTGAGGGTGTGCCGCACTGTCGGAGGGTCTGTGCTGAGGGTGTGCCGCACTGTCGGAGGGTCAGTGCTGAGGGTGTGCCGCACTGTCGGAGGGTCAGTGCTGAGGGTGTGCCGCACTGTCGGAGGGTCAGTGCTGAGGGTGTGCCGCACTGTCGGAGGGTCAGTGCTGAGGGTGTGCCGCACTGTCGGAGGGTCAGTGCTGAGGGTGTGCCGCACTGTCGGAGGGTCAGTGCTGAGGGTGTGCCGCACTGTCGGAGGGTCAGTGCTGAGGGTGTGCCGCACTGTCGGAGGGTCAGTGCTGAGGGTGTGCCGCACTGTCGGAGGGTCAGTGCTGAGGGTGTGCCGCACTGTCGGAGGGTCAGTGCTGAGGGTGTGCCGCACTGTCGGAGGGTCAGTGCTGAGGGTGTGCCGCACTGTCGGAGGGTCAGTGCTGAGGGTGTGCCGCACTGTCAGTAGGTCAGTGCTGAGGGTGTGCCGCACTGTCGTAGGGTCAATGCTGAGTGAGTGAGGCATTGTCAGAGGATCAGTGCTGAAGGAGTGCAGCACTGTCGGAGGGTCGGTTCTGATGGAGTACTGTTCTTTGAGTACCCTTCGCTGTACCTGGCCTGGGTGAATTTGTTGGGGTTAGCATGGAGGTTGCTTTACTCTGTCCAAGCCCATGCTGTATGACTGCTGCAAGTGTTTGACTGGATAGACAAAGTCTTTAATTTCATATTCCAATGTTTTTCAGACCACCTCAGTCCCTGCTTCTGAGCGTCAAACATACAGGTTCTGATGGCTCTCCTACCTCTGAAGATGACCCAATGAGTCAGTGGTTTTCCCTGGCAGCCCACCCTCGTTTACCCTACCTCATTGTATCTGATGGTTACATGTTTACCCTGCTGCGTTTTGCAGCGAATTATTCTGCATCGTCTGTTTTAAAGACCCTTCTTCTGGAGGTGACTCAAGATCTGAATGATGTGCGACACTCACTAATGAACACTGAGGTACAGAATCTTTGGCAACCTTTAAATACTGAGATATCACATGGCAGGGTGTCCCTAAAATATTGACATAGTTGTTTTATAATTGTCACACGCACTGAGATACAGTGAAATATACTGACTTGTGTGCTAACCAGACAAGTCATACCTTATTTAAGTGCATCAGGCTAATGGAACAGAATGTAGTGTTACAGTTCGAGAAGGTGCAGAGCAAGATTAACTCTGATGTATAAGTTGTCCGTTCATCAGTCTGATAATAGCAGGAGGAAACTGTCTTTGCATCTGTTGGTGTGTGTTTACAAATCTTTGTATCTTGTGGTTGCTGGAACAGGGTGGAAGAGAGTATCACCAGGATGGGATGTTGGCTGCTTTCCTGATGCCCTGGGCAATGTCACCGCAGTCAGTGGATGGAAGGCTGGTTTAAGTGACAGACTGGGCTGCGTTCACAACTCTCTGTAACTTCTTGCAGTCTTGGCTGTGGCCACTCCCAAACCAAACCATGATGCATCTGGATTGAATGCTTACAATGCACTGATATACAAATTGTGGGCATGCTGAATTTGCTGAGACTGCTGAGGAAGCAGAGTGTTGGTGTGCTTTCTACACTGTAGCATCGACGTGGAGGCAGCAGGACTGATTGTTGGGCGATATTTCCTCCGAGGAACCTGAAACTCTCGATCACCTCCACCACTACCCCACTGATACAGGCAGGGCTGTGTCCTCCGCTCTGCTCCCTGAAGGCAGTGACCACCACCTTTGTTTTGTTGACATTGAGAGAGAGATTGCCACCTTTACACCACGCCACTAAGCTCTGTATCTCTTTCCTGTACTCTTTCTTGTCATAGTTTGAGATCTGACCCACTATGGTGGTGTTATCAAATTTGAAAATGGAGTTTGAGCTGAATGTGGCCACATAGCCAGGAGTGTAGGGGGTGGATAGTAAGGGGCTGAATAAGCAGTCTTGCAGAGTACTGGCATTGAGCATCATTAGAGAAGAGGTGTGGTCACTTTTCCTTACCAATTGTGCTCTTATCTTCTTATTCGTTTTACTTTGTGTATTCAATTGTAGGGTGTGGATGTCGCTGACTGGCCAGCATTTACTGCTCTTTATTGTGATTAATATTGTCATATAGTTGGCCTTAAGAAAGTGATGGTGAGCTGTCCATGTGCTGTAGAGAGACCCACAATGACCTTAGGGAGGGAATTCCAGAATGTGGACCCAGCGACCCTGAAGGAATGATGATATATTTCCAGGTCAGGATGGTCAGTGGCTTGAAACGAAACTTGCAGATGATCGTGTTCCCATCTATCTACTGCCCTTATTCTCTGACAGAAAGCCAGACTGTCCAGTCCACTTGAGGTAAAGCACACTGTTCCGTTCACACTTGTGACGATCTGGTGTCTGTGGATACTAGCATCTGTTTTCGGTTGTACCACCATTTGGAAAATGTACAGGGGTTCTGTTTCTCAGATCCAAGTGACAAAGACCTCATGCCCTGATGTCTTTATCTATTCTTTATCCAGTTCCTTATTAGAAATGGTGAAAAGCTGAGACCCAGTGTAGATTCTTAGGGTACATGTGTTGTGATAGACCAGCTCTTTGCCTTGACTCTGGTGAGGGAGATAGGAGACCTAATGATTCACATATTTCAGAGTGTTCATATAATTTCACGCACTTCGAATTTTATTCTTATCTAGAACTTTATCTGACGCCTTTTGGAAATTCGTATTGTAACTTTCTTAGGGACTCCCTATCTGACATGCTCGTGAGTGCTTGAGAAATGTCTCTTGATTCATCAGCCATGACCTGCCTGTGATTAATAAACACTTCCTTTGGTACAATCTGTTTACAGCGTAACGATGTGAAGCACCGTTTACAACCCATGTCGTCCCTAAAAGGAAGTTTTCTGCGGGAATGGGAAATGCAAGGGCCTGGATCATGGATGTCCCCCTCATTCTTACAGGATGAGACACCAACAAGTGGTCAGGTACAGCTTTTGAGAGCATGACTTTAGTATTTAGTGGCAAGTGTTTCACTGTGTGTTAACCCTGTTAAAATAATTTTCCTGAGGTTGAGCAGGCTTCAGTGCTTGCCTCCTGCTCCATCTCACTTGAGAGAGCCAATGGGTTATGATTTCTCAGCGCGGGCTCTGCTGAACTGGAGTTTACTCTTGCTTTACCAGTGGTAGTGTAAGAGAGTTCATGTGACTGGAGAGGGAATTGTGCTTAGTCAACTACTCTTTTCTTGAGTAGGAGGTGGGAGTGAGCCCTAATGACATTCTCACATTGCTCTAGTTAACTAACACACTGACTGAATGGCTGCCCCTGTTCCTCTGTCTTATGGCCTTAAACCCCATATTCTCAAGTTGTTACCTGATTCTGGGATAGCCATTCACTTGCAGCAAGCTGCCCACTTTCACACACTGCGACATCGAGCTGAGATGTACTTGCGGATATGGGGGTATTATTCAGATGCTCTTGATTACCGAAATTAAAGTTAAATTGGGGCGTGGTTAATAGGCTGGTGGACTCAAACGTGAATTTGAAAGAGATGTTGGACAGGTGTAAAGATTTCTCGAGGCAACCCTGGAGGAAATGAAAGGAGTAGAAATGAAACTTGAGTTGAAGAGAGAGGCTTGTCTGAGGACTCTGAATGCAAGTCTGTTACTGTGCACCATCCGGTCTAACATGGAGGTGGAACTGGAACAGTTCGAGAATCTGGGAGCATTAGAACAGTAACCACCAGCGAATGGGCCACTCACATTGTCCCAGTTTTAAAAATAGTGAGAATTTGCGGTGACTTTCAGGTCAATGCTCCCTTTCATTCATTGAGGATCTGTTCAGTGGACTGGATGGGAAAGAAATACTCACAAATGGGTCTGTCTCAGGTCTACTTACAGGTGGGGGTCACACACAAGTTGCTGCTGACCTTAGTGACACAAGGCATTGTTCCTCGTAGTGACCTCCTTTTGGCATCACAGCAGTGCTGGCTCTATTCCAGAGTGCCATGAATCAAACTTGGAGTGGATTGCCAAGTATCCAGTGTAATCTGAACAATCTTTTCATTCGAGCATTTGAAAAACTTCGAAGAAATTCTAAAAAAGAATCCAGGTGCATAGCCTACAAGTTAAACAAGAGAAACAAGAGTTTTTTTTAAAGACTCCATAGAGTACTTCAGCCATGTAGTCAATGGTGAGGGACTATACGAATTGCCCAAGAAGATGGAGGAGAAAGTGAGGACTGCAGATGCTGGAGATCAGAGCTGAAAAAGCGCAGCAGGTCAGGCAGCATCCAGCTCCTGCTCCTTGGGTGCTGCCTGACCTGACCCTACGCTTTTCCAAGAAGAAGGAGGCTATCATGATCACCCTTATACCAGAGAATGCATCTCAACAGAGCTTGTTCTTGGAACTTATAAATTGTTATGGAGAAAGTGAGGACTGCAGGTGCTGGAGATCAGAGTCAAGAATGTGTTGCTGGAAAAGCGCAGCAGGTCAGGCAGCATCCGAGGTGCAGGAGAATCGATGTTTCAGGAAATTAATATGGCAAGTTTGTGTCTGATCTGGCAACCATGCTGAAACCCATGCATCGATTGCTGGGAAAAGGGTAGTCACGGGAATGGACCCAGGAATGTGAGTTGGCTTAACAGGAGGTCAAGCAAACCTTAAAAAGTTGGAAATGTTAACACATTTTGACCCAAATTTCCATTACAGTTGGTGTGTGACATCTTACCTAATGGGGTTGGTGCTGTACTCCTGCTCCTCAGATGCTGCCTGACCTGCTGCGCTTTTCCAGCACCACACTTTTCAGCTCTGGTCTCCAGCCTCTGCAGTCCTCATTTCTCCTCCTTGGTGCTGTACTGTCAAACATCTTGCCAAACAGAGAGGAAAAGCTTATTGTGTTCGCATCGAGCTCACTAATGAAGACATGAGAAGTCTGTCCAGGTGGAAAAGGTGATTGTGTTCAGTGTTAAGAAGTTCAGCCATTTTGTTTGGTATCGCAGACAGACCATAGGTCACAACCCACCGTTTTTGGCCAGTACACAGGGAAACTGTCAATAGCAGCAGCACACCTGCAGAGATGGCCGCTGGCTCCATCAGCTTACTCATGTGAAATCAGATATTGACAAGCAGAGAAGAATAATAAGAATGTTTCTGACTGGAAATTGAAAATTATGTACCTTTCCCAGGAAGACAAGGTACTGAGTTTTAGGTGCAGAACCCCACCTGCAGTGACCCAATTTATAGCTGAGTGGTAGACTGAGACCTGAGAGGGGGACCAGCCATAGAAACTGTCCATTATGCCCGTACCTGTCCAGGAGGTGGGAGTTGTTTTTATTGTTTGGGTGTTTAATGTGGGGAATGAAAGTTGGTATTCCTCCCCCACTAAGAGGAAAGGTGCTGGAACAAAGGCACAAAGGGCACTGCGGTGTGGTGTGGTGTGAATGAAGGAGATAGGCAGGAGATATTTCTGGTGGCCGAATGTGGACTTCCAGATTGAGGAGACAGTGGGATCATGAGAATCATGCACATAAGAAAAGAGATGTCACTATCGCCATTTACCCATGGGAATGGCTTCAAGTTCACATGGATTTTGTGGGACTAGTTCAGGGACAGATGTGACTTGTGGTCATCGATGTCCATTCCAGTGACCTGAGATTATATATCTAGAGAAGAGTGGGTCCCAGTGGTGGGAGTGGCTCATACAGGACTATTGTCATATAAGGGAGAAGGTGAGGACTGCAGATGCCGGAGATCAGAATTGAAGGGTGTGGTGCTGGAAAAGCACAGCAGGTCAGGCAGCATCCGAGGAGCAGGAGAATCAATGTTTCAAGCGTAAGCCCTTCATTGGGAATCATGATGAAGAGCTTATGCTCAAAACATCGACTTCTCCTGCTCCTCAGATGCTGCCTGACTGCCTGTGCTTTTCCAGCACCACATTCTTTGACTGTTGTCATAAATGGTGCAGACTTGGGATGAACTGGACTGGAGGAGACACGTGGACTGGCTGTTTGCTGTACATCACCAACAGAGAGATGTCCCACCGAATATTGAACTGGTCCAGATAGAAACAGGAGTGTGGACCAAGCCATGGTTGGTCATACCCAGTGATGAGGCAGCAACAGCCAATCAGAGGGGGATGTATCTGCAGAACAACAGAAGTATCTGGAAATCAAATGACTGCGCTCAAAAAGGTTCCAAAGGTGAGGAGATGGTGTTCGAAAAATCACCATCCCCCGAGAGACTAAGCATGTCGATGTATGCTACAGACGAGTGGTTTTCTTTTTATAAGTATTCCTGACGATGTATTGATGTTAGCTACAATGCCTGTCTAATCGTATATTGTAAATAATTATGAATTGATAAGGGGGGGAGGGGTTTTGGGTATGTGTTGCCCCTTTGAGAGTGGGTCAGGTGACTTGGAGGCTGGATCTTATATAAAGCCAGCTGCAAGTTTTCCTTCTACCTCGTCCTATTTATGTTTCCGTGACTACCTGGTCAGGTCCACGACGACCCCCGCCCTCCGCCCCCTACAACCCACCCTCCCATCCTGGCACCTTCCCCTGCCACCGCAGGAACTGTAAAACCTGTGCCCACACCTCCTCCCTCACCTCTATCCAAGGCCCTAAAGGAGCCTTCCACATCCATCAAAGTTTTACCTGCACATCCACTAATATCATTTATTGTATCCGTTGCTCCCGATGCGGTTTCCTCTACATTGGGGAGACTGGGCGCCTGCTAGCAGAGCGCTTTAGGAAACATCTCCGGGACACCCGCACCAATCAACCACACCGCCCCGTGGCCCAACATTTCAACTCCCCCTCCCACTCTGCCGAGGACATGGAGGTCCTGGGCCTCCTTCACCGCTGCTCCCCCACCACCAGACGCCTGGAGGAAGAACGCCTCATCTTCTGCCTCAGAACACTTCAACCCCAGGGCATCAATGTGGGCTTCAACAGTTTCCTCATTTCCCCTCCCCCATCTTACCTCAGTTCCAACCTTCCAGCTCAGCACTGTCCCCATGACCTGTCCTACTGGCCAAGCTCCCTTCCCACCCTTCCACTCCACCCTCCCCTCTGACCTATCACCTCCATCCCCAACCACATCAACCTATTGTACTCTAAGCTACTTCCTCCCCAGCCCCACCCACCCCCCATTTATCTCTCTATCCTGGAGACTTCCTGCCCCTATTCCTGATGAAGGGCTTTTGTCCGAAATGTCGATTTTCCTGCTCCTCGGATGCTGCCTGACCGGCTGTGCTTTTCCAGCACCACTCTGATCTAAACTCTGGTTTCCACCATCTGCAGTCCTTACTTTTGCCTATTTATGTTTCTAGTAAACCACAAACATAATAAGAATAATAGAATTTTACAGGATAGAAATAGGCCATTTGGCCCATCATGTCTAACTAGTCTGAATTTCCAGCACTTGGCTTATAGCCTTGTTTGACTTGGCATCGTTAGTGAATAGCTAAATCCTACTGTAACGTTGTGGGGGTTAATGTCTGTGCCACTAGTACAGGCAGTGAAATCCTGATTCACACTACCCTTTGAAAGCACACCAAGGTCTCTCTGATCATCAGTGCTTCCCACAGACCTCCTGTTCATCACACGTTCCCTTGCCTTATTACTTCACATTTGGCAAGATTGAATTCCACTCGTCACTGATCAGCCTATGGAACCAGCCTGTCACTATCCTTTTATAGTCTCAGGCTATCTCCTCACTATTTTCCACCACACCAATTTTTGTATCATCTGCAAATTTATTGACCAAGCCTCCTACATTCAATTTGAAATCATTTATATAAACCATAAATAGCAAGTGCCCTGTCACTGACCCCTGTGGGACCCCCCTGGTTACAGACATCCAATCACACAAACACCATTGAGCCGTCTCACTCTGCTTCCTGCCCCTCAGCCAATTCTGGATCCAGTTTGCCAAATTTCCTTGGGTCCCACGGGTTCTTATCTTCACTATCAGTCTCCCATGTGGGACCTTCTCAAAAGCCTTGCTGAAATCAAAGTGGACTGCTCAAATACATTGCTCTCATTGATCAAAGTTGCATGTGTTGCTCCTGCATTTGACTTGACCTGCCCTTGAGTAATCTGAGGTCGTTGGGCACTTTTCAGGACCTAGAATGACTGCCCCTTGGACGTAAAAGAACAGTACAGCACGGAAACAGGCCCTT
This sequence comes from Hemiscyllium ocellatum, assembly GCF_020745735.1. NCBI lineage: Eukaryota > Metazoa > Chordata > Chondrichthyes > Orectolobiformes > Hemiscylliidae > Hemiscyllium > Hemiscyllium ocellatum. The sequence continues at coordinate 2,731,324 of NC_083402.1, forward strand.
CGGCCCACCAAGACTATGCTGACACATAGTCAAAACTGAAAAGTATTTTGCCTTTATGTGGTCCATTCCATTCTATTGCTGAAAATGTGTTGCTGGTCAAAGCACAGCAGGCCAGGCAGCATCTCAGGAATAGAGAATTCGACATTTCGAGCATAAGATTCCTGATGAAGGGCTTATGCTCGAAACGTCAAATTCTCTATTCCTGAGATGCTGCCTGGCCTGCTGTGCTTTGACCAGCAACACATTTTCAGCTGTGATCTCCAGCATCTGCAGACCTCATTTTTTACCATTCCATTCTATTCCCTACCTATTCATATATCTGACATGATGTCTGTTACATTACTATTATATCCACCTCCACTGGCAGTCTATTCCACCAATTAGAATCATCGAACCCCTACAGTGCAGATAGAGGCCATTTGGCCCAACAAGTCTGCACCAACCATCTGCAGAGCATTCCACTCTATCCCTGTCACCCTGCGTTTACCGTGGCTAATCCACCTAGTGTGCATCTTCCCAGACACTTCAGGGCAATTTTTAGCATGGCCAAAGCACCTAAACTGCACATCTTTGGACATTAGGAGGAAACTGGAGCATTTGCAGATGTGGGGAGAATGTGCAAACTCCACACAGACAGTCACCCAAGGCTAGAATTGAACCCAGGTACCTGGCGCTGTGAGGCAACAGGGCTAAACACTGTGCCACCATGCACCACTAAAAAGCATCCACTTAAAAAAAAAACACTCACATCTCCTTTAAACTTTCTCCATTTTACCTTAAAACGATGTCCCTGGTAATTGACATTCCTACCCTGGGACCACGACTCCTACTATCTATTCTATCCAGGCCCCTCAGAATTTTATAAACTTCTTTCTGGTTGCCCTTCAATCACGTTAAACCAAATTGGCTTTTTCCAATCTCTCCTCATAGCTAATGGGTGGCACAGTGGCTCAGTGGTTAGCACTGCTGCCTCACAGCTCCAAGGACCTGGGTGCGATTCCAACCTCGGGCGACTGACTGTATGGAGTTTGCACGTTCTCCCTGTGTCTGTGTGGGTTTCCTCTGGGTGCTCCGGTTTTCTCCCACAATCCAAAGATGTGCGGGTCAGGTGAATTGCCCATGCTAAATTTCCCGTAGTGTTCAGGGATGTGTAGGTTAGGTTCATTAATCGGGGTAAAATGTAGCGGATTAGGTCTGGGTGGGTTACTCTTCTGAGGGTCGGTGTGGACCTGTTGGGCCGATGGGCCTGTTTCCACACTGTAGGGATTCTCATTTGAAATCTAATTCTAATACTCCCCAAACTATGCAATATCCTAATAAACCATGTGTGTTCCCTCTTCAAGCATCTGCATCCTTCTGGTAGTGTGGCAAACAGAACTGTACGCAGTGTTCCAAATATGGCCTAACTAAAGTTCTGTACAGCTGCAACATGACTTGCCAAGTTTTATACACACCACCCAAATTATGAAGGCAAAAGTCCCATGCACCCCTTCTTGACCACCTCATCCTCTTGTGTTGCAGCTTTCAGGAAACTGTGGGAGAACCTGTACGCCTAGATCCCTCTGTTGTTATGGACTTAGGCCAGACCCCTCAAACATTTCACAAAGGTACCTTAACTGTGCTGGTTGCTTTAAGCAGGTAGATAGTAGATATTCCAGGAGGGGGGGCAGCTGGTCAAACCACTTTGCTGAGTTTTCTACAGGCCTCCTAATAGTCCGAGAGAAGTAGAGGAAAGTATTGCGAGGATGATTCAGGAGAAGAGTGAAAGTAGCAGGGTGGTTGTTATGGGGGACTTTAACTTCCCAGATATTGACTGGGAAAGCTATAGCTCGAGTTCGTTAGATGGGTCGGTGTTTGTCCAATGTGTGCAGGAGGGTTTCCTGACACAATATGTAGACAGGCCAACAAGAGGTGAGGCCATACTGGATTTGGTTCTAGGTAATGAACCAGGCCAGGTGTTAGACTTGGACGTAGGTGAGCACTTCGGGGACAGTGACCACAACTCGGTGACTTTTACTCTAGTGATGGAGAGGGATAAGTGTGCACTGCAGGGCAAGAGTTATAGCTGGGGGCAGGGAAATTATGATGCGGTGAGGCATGACTTAGGATGCATGGATTGGAAAAATAGGCTTCAAGGGAAGAACACAAATGATATGTGGAGATTGTTCAAGGAACAGCTATTGGGTGTCCTTGATAAGTATGTACCAGTCAGGCAGGGAGTAAAGGGTCTTGTGAGGGAGCCGTGGTTTAATAAGGAATTGGGATCCCTTGTGAAAGGGAAGAGGGCAGCCTATGTAAAGATGAGGCGTGAAGGTTCAGTTGGGGCGATTGAGAGTTATAAGGTAGCTAGGAAGGATCTAAAGAGAGGGCTAAGAGCAGCGAGAAGGGGACATGAAAAGTCCTTAGTTGGTAGGATTAGGGAAAACCCAAAGGCTTTCTATAGGTATGTCAGGAATAAAAGGATGACTAGGGTAGATATCGGTCCAGTCAAGGATAGTAGAGGGAAGTTGTGCGTGGAGGCGGAGGAGATTGGAGAGACACTAAATCAATACTTTTCGTCAGTATTCACTCAGGAACAGGACACTATTGCTGATGTGAATATTGAGTCACAAGTGATTAGAATGGATGGCCTTGAGGTATGTAGGGAAGAGGTCTGGGGAATACTGGAAAGGATGAAAATAGAGAAGTCCCCTGGGCCTGATGGCATTTACCCTAGGATCCTCTGGGAAGCTAGGGAGGAGATAGCAGAGCTATTGGCCTTGATTTTTATGTTGTCATTGTCTACGGGAATAGTGCCAGAAGACTGGAGGATAGCGAATGTGGTCCCCTTGTTCAAGAAGGGGAGTAGGGATAGCCCGAGTAACTGTAGGCCAGTGAGTCTCACTTCTGTTGTGGGCAAAGTCTTAGAGAGAATTGTAAGGGATAGGATTTATGAACATCTGGATAGGAATAATGTGATCAAGGATAGTCAGCATGGTTTTGTGAAGGGCAGGTCGTGCCTCACAAACCTTATTGAGTTCTTTGAGAAGGTGACTAAGGAGGTGGACGAGGATAAAGCAGTAGATGTGGTGTATATGGATTTTAGCAAGGCGTTCGATAAGGTACCCCATGGTAGGCTAATGCAAAAACTACGGAGGTATGGCATTGAGGGTGCATTAGAGGTTTGGATTAGGAATTGGCTGGCTGGAAGGAGACAGAGGGTAGTAGTTGATGGAATAGGTTCATCTTGGAGTGCAGTTACTAGCGGTGTTCCGCAAGGATCTGTTTTGGGACCATTGCTGTTTGTTATCTTTATAAATGATCTAGAGGAAGGACTTGAAAGCTGGATGAGCAAGTTTGCGGATGACACGAAAGTCGGTGGAGTTGTGGACAGTGAAGAAGGATGTGGCAGGTTACAGCGGGATATAGATAAGTTGCAGAGCTGGGCAGAAAGGTGGCAAATGGAGTTCAATGTAGCTAAGTGTGAAGTCATTCACTTTGGTAGGAGTAACAAGAAGATGGATTACTGGGCTAATGGTAGGCTACTTGGTAGTGTGGATGAGCAGAGGGATCTTGGTGTCCATGTACACAGATCTCTGAAAGTTGCCACCCAGGTAAATAGTGCTGTGAAGAAAGCATATGGCGTACTGGGCTTTATTGGTAGAGGAATTGAGTTCCAGAGTCCTGAGGTCATGTTGCAGTTGTATAAGACTCTGGTGCGGCCTCATCTGGAGTATTGTGTGCAGTTTTGGTCGCCATACTATAGGAAGGATGTGAGGCATTGGAACGAGTGCAGAGGAGGTTTACCAGGATGTTGCCTGGCATGGTAGGAAGATCGTATGAGGAAAGGCTGAGGCACTTGGGGCTGTTCTCATTGGAGAAAAGAAGGTTTAGGGGTGATTTGATAGAGGTGTACAAGATGATTAGGGGTTTAGATAGGGTTGACAGTGAGAACCTTTTTCCGCTAATGGAGTCAGCTGTTACTAGGGGACACAGCTTTAAATTAAGGGGTGGTCGGTATAGGACAGATGTTAGGGCTAGATTCTTTACTCAGCGGGTTGAGAGTTCATGGAATGCCCTGCCAGTAACAGTGGCGGACTTTCCCTCTTTATGGTCATTTAAGCGGGCATTGGATAAGCATATGGAAGTTATTGGGCTAGTGTAGGTTAGGTAGGCTTTGGTCGGCGCAACATCGAGGGCCGAAGGGCCTGTACTGCGCTGTATCTTTCTATGTTCTATGTTCTTCTATGTAGAATTTATTTGCAGATTACCAAATGAAACACAAATAAAAGAGATCAGAACATAGAATAGCTTAACCTATCTGAAAACCCAACAGACTATCCCAACTTAATGATGCTGTTCCAAATTCTTACAACAATCTCCATAAATACCCCCTTGGCAAAAAAGGTAAAATCAAACACAAGGTCTTACAGGAGAGAGAGAGGTGACGGTAGAGAGTTTCAGCATGGAACACCTCCTTCCATGGAGCTGTATCTTGGACCAGCAGCTTGATAAGAACCACTGACTGCTTACTCAAACCAAACCAAACCAGAGAAAAGCTGAGCTGGGAGAACTGGCCACTTCCCTTACATTGTACAAGTGTCTTTTTTTAAAACTCGGAAACCTTTTGCCTGAGGCAGGATATGTTAGCTATAAGCGTTGAAAAGCACAGCTGGTCAGGCAACTTTCAAGGAGCAGGAGAGTCAATGTTTTGAACTTAAGTCATTCATCGCATTCTTGATGAAGAGCTTATGCCTGAAATATTGACTCTCCTGCTCCTCGGATGCTGCCTGACCTGCTGTGCTTTTCCAGCAACACACTTGTTGACTCTGATCTCCAGCATCTGCCATCCTCACTGTCTCCCAGTCCTCTATTAGCTATAATGAAATTGGCCTGAAAACCCTTCGAACTTAGACCTCCCGGAGTCTCTTTGTTTACGAACCCAACGAGGACAGCATTGTCTTGTTAGAGGGTGAACAGCATCACACTGTATGTTGATTTGACTAAAGGTTCTGCTGTTTACTATATACTACTGTGTACTTTTGCCAGCACGGTGGCTCAGTGGTTAGCACTGCTGCCTCACAGCGCCAGGGACCCAGGTTCAATTCCAGAATCAGGCGGTTCTGTATGGAGTTTGCACATTTTCCCCGTGTCTGTGTGGGTTTCCTCCGTGTGCTCCAGTTTCCTCCCGCATTCCAAAGATGTGCAGGTTAGATTAATTTGCCATGCTAAATTGCCCATAGTGTTAGGTGAATGGGTCTGGGTGGGTTAGTCTTTGGAGATTCGGGGTGGACTTGTTGGGCCGGAGGGCCTGTTTCCATACTGTAGGCGATCTCATCTTCATCTTGCATTAGATCTTCCAAAATGCATCACCTCTCACTTGTCTAGATTAAACTCCATCTGACCTGTTAGGGGGTTGTGTGGTATACAGTGAGAGCTGATCTGATCAGGGTATCCATTGCTCTGCAAAATGTCTTTGACATGCTTTCTTTCAGCCACAAGTCTGCATGTGAACAAAAGGCTTCAGCAATAGGTGCACCTACTATGGGGTCCAGCTAGTTCACCAGTGATAGAATGCTGATGTCGGGCCCCAAGTATATCCTGAAGGTGACTGAAATGAGTCATGTGATATATAGGGGTTTGTGTTGCTGTGATGCTAGTTATGTAGGCTGTACATTCCCAAAGATGGGTATACCAGATCAAATAACATATCCCTTTAGTCCAACACCAGTTGTGATTCTGTAACTGGACAGCATTTGCTGGATAGTATTGAATGTTTTCTCTCACACTCTGCAAACCAATTTAGGATAATCAGTCTGGCTCTGAGAGCTCATTTTTGTGTCCTGGAATCTGCATGTTCACAGCCTTATTTCTGCTCAGGGCCTTATTTCTGCTCAGGGCCTTATTTCTGCTCAGGGCCTTATTTCTGCTCAGGGCCTTATTTGTTTGAAGCCAGAAAGAACATGTAGTCATTCTGCAACCATTTTCAACTCCACAAAATAGGTGACAACCATTATTTTTTCATTTTTCTGGGCAATCCTTTGACAATCTGTCAACCTACTTGGTTTAAAATTTAAACGATGTCTGGCGTTTAACTATTGGTCAACTTAATTTGATATATTCTCCACAGCATTGTCTCCAGTTAGAATCGATGAGCTAGCAACAGGACTGTGCTGTTGTGCAGTATAACTGTGGCTCCTCCCTTGTTTGGGCACTCATGCAAATTGTCCTGATGAGTGTGTTATAAAAAAACTTGAACAAAATGTGTGGAGAATTTGCTGATCTTCTAATATTTCAGTTCAACCTTTAATAACTTCAATTCCTTTAATATCAGCACCTTTGGTTTTGTATTGCAATGAAGTTCCAGTCCAGTTGAGATCCTGAGGAGGGGGTAATGAGAGATTCCTACCCAAATCCAGCCTTTGTCCTATCCCGTGCAGATCCTGCCCGAGTTGCTGGATTCCTCTCCCTGTCGTGGTTTGATCCTTTTTCCCTTTCCCAGGTTGATGAAGATGATGATTCTGATGATGATGCTCCACACCTCCCTGATTACTCGAGATTCCAGGACTCTCACGGGAACACCATGGAGCAGGGCCACTTGGAGTTTGCCTCCATGTTCGATACACTGCATGCCCAGCAGGGCGAGCAATCAGACAACCTTGAGGGGAAATTCCGCCAGATGCAGAACAGCCTTTTGGAGGCCTGGAGTGTGCTTGTTTCAGTGAAGGAAATGGAAGGCAGGCAGCACCTGCTTCAGTACACAGTGGAGGCCTTGCTGCAGTTTGCTCACCTTCTTCCATTCGCCCCAGCTTCCCTCCCGAGCTCAGCGAGAAAGGGAAAGAATAAGTTGGTGAAGAAAGTCTTGAACAAGAGCCCAGGGCTGTACAGGATATTTCAGCTCTTGCAGTATTGTTTAACTGTCCTGCACTGGGACGGGGTGCACAAGAATTCACTACATCATGCTGTGAGACTTGCAGCAGACATTGTAAAGTTAATACTCTCTCAGAAGCTAGAATCAATCTCGATCTCTCTGTCACTCCTTGGCAGTTTTATGATACTGAAGTTAGCAGCGAGACATCTGGATGCAGTGTACTGCGTTCAACCTTGGGCATTCTTAGGGCACACGTGGAACATGGTGTGTGATTCTCACCAAGCATCAGCAGGTCCCAAGGACAAGTGCTCCCTCCCCAGCGTGTTTGAGCTGCCTTCCCATACAGTACAAACCACACAGCGACCATCAGACAGGTAGGACTAAGCCTCACTAACTAAAACCAGGAGGTTGACACAAGCTTTCATACGGAGGGGGGAGGGAACAGAAGTACAATACTGAGAGGGAGGAGGGGCAGGGTCGTGTCGATTGGAGGAGTGGGCTCAACACCAACATAATCATTAATCAGTATACACCGCCGTCACACAGAAACACAGTGCTCATTCATCAATATACACCGCGATCACACAGGAACACAGTGCTCATTAATCAGTATACACCGCCGTCGCACAGGAACACAGTGCTCATTAATCAGTATACACCGCCATCACACAGAAACACAGTGCTCATTCATCAATATACACCGCCGTCAATCAGGAACACAGTGCTCATTCATCAATATACACCGCCGTCAATCAGGAACACAGTGCTCATTAATCACTATACATCGCCATCACACAGGAACACAGTGCTCATTAATCACTATACACCGCCATCACACAGGAACACAGTGCTCATTCATCAATATACACCGCCATCACACAGGAACACAGTGCTCATTAATCAATATACACCGCCATCAGACAGGAACACAGTGCTTATTAATCAATACACACCGCCATCACACAGGAACACAGTGCTCATTAATCACTATACACCGCCAGCACACAGGAAGACAGTGCTCATTAATGAGTATACACCGCCATCACACAGGAACACAGTGCTCATTAATCAGTATACACCGCCATCACACAGGAACACAGGGCTCATTCATCAACATACACCGCCATCACACAGGAACACAGTGCTCATTAATCAATATACACCGCCATCACACGGGAACACAGTGCTCATTAATCAGTATACACCGCCATCACACAGGAACACAGTGCTCATTAATCACTATACATCGCCATCACACAGGAACACATTGCTCATTAATCAGTATACACCGCCGTCACACAGGAACACAGTGCTCATTAATCAGTATACACCGCCATCACACAGGGACACAGTGCTCATTAATCACTATACACCGCCATCACACAGGAACACAGTGCTCATTAATCAATATACACTGCCATCACACAGGAACACAGTGCTCATTAATCAGTATACACCGCCATCACACAGGGAACACGGCGCTCATTAATCAGTATACACCGCCATCACACAGGAACATAGTGCTCATTAATCAATATACACCGCCATCACACAGGAACACAGTGCACATTAATCAGTATACACCGCCATCACACAGGAACACAGCGCTCATTAATCAGTATACACCGCCATCACACAGGGAACACGGCGCTCATTAATCACTATACACTGCCATCACACAGGAACACAGTGCTCATTAATCAGTATACATCGCCATCACACAGGAACACAGTGCTCATTAATCACTATACACCGCCATCACACAGGAACACAGTGCTCATTAATCACTATACACCGCCATCACACAGGAACACAGTGCTCATTAATCGCTATACATCGCCATCACACAGGAACACAGTGCTCATTAATCACTATACATCGCCATCACACAGGAACACAGTGCTCATCAATCACTATACACCGCCATCACACAGGAACACAGTGCTCTTTAATCACTATACATCGCCATCACACAGGAACACAGTGCTCATTAATCAATATACACCGCCATCACACAGGAACACAGCGCTCATTAATCACTATACACCGCCAGCACACAGGAACACAGTGCTCATTAATCACTATACATCGCCATCACACAGGAACACAGTGCTCATTAATCAATATACACCGCCATCGCACAGGAACACAGTGCTCATTAATCACTATACACCGTCATCACACAGGAACACAGCGCTCATTAATCACTATACATCGCCATCACACAGGAACACAGTGCTCATTAATCAGTATACATCGCCATCACACAGGAACACAGTGCTCATTAATCAGTATACGCCGCCATCACACAGGAACACAGCGCTCATTAATCACTATACACCACCATCACACGGGAACACAGTGCTCATTAATCAGTATACACCACCATCACACAGGAACACAGTGCTCATTAATCACTATACATCGCCATCACACAGGAACACAGTGCTCCTTAATCAGTATACACCACCATCACACGGGAACACAGTGCTCATTAATCAGTATACACCGCCATCACACGGGAACACAGTGCTCATTAATCAGTATACACCGCCATCACACAGGAACACAGTGCTCATTAATCAGTATACACCGCCATCACACAGGAACACAGTGCTCATTAATCACTATACACCGCCATCACACAGGAACACAGTGCTCATTAATCGGTATACACCGCCATCACACAGGAACACAGTGCTCATTAATCACTATACACCGCCATCACACAGGAACACAGTGCTCATTAATCGGTATACACCGCCATCACACAGGAACACAGTGCTCATTAATCACTATACATCGCCGTCACACAGGAACACATTGCTCATTAATCAGTATACACCGCCGTCACACAGGAACACAGTGCTCATTAATCAGTATACACCGCCATCACACAGGAACACAGTGCTCATTAATCAGTATACACCGCCATCACACAGGGACTCAGTGCTCATTAATCACTATACACCGCCATCACGCAGGAACACAGTGCTCATTAATCAATATACACCGCCATCACACAGGAACACAGTGCTCATTAATCAGTATACACCGCCATCACACAGGAACACAGTGCTCATTAATCACTATACATCGCCATCACACAGGAACACAGCGCTCATTAATCAGTATACACCGCCATCACACAGGAACACAGCGCTCATTAATCACTATACACCGCCATCACACAGGAACACAGTGCTCATTAATCAGTATACATCGCCATCACACAGGAACACAGTGCACATTAATCAGTATACATCGCCATCACACAGGAACACAGTGCTCATTAATCACTATACACCGCCATCACACAGGAACACAGCGCTCATTAATCACTATACATCGCCATCACACAGGAACACAGTGCTCATTAATCACTATACATCGCCATCACACAGGAACACAGTGCTCATTAATCACTATACATCGCCATCACACAGGAACACAGTGCTCATTAATCAATATACACCGCCATCACACAGGAACACAGCGCTCATTAATCACTATACACCGCCATCACACAGGAACACAGTGCTCATTAATCACTATACATCGCCATCACACAGGAACACAGTGCTCATTAATCAATATACACCGCCATCGCACAGGAACACAGTGCTCATTAATCACTATACACCGCCATCACACAGGAACACAGCGCTCATTAATCACTATACACCGTCATCACACAGGAACAGTGCTCATTAATCAGTATACATCGCCATCGCACAGGAACACAGTGCACATTAATCAGTATACACCGCCATCACACAGGGAACACGGCGCTCATTAATCAGTATACACCGCCATCACACAGGAACACAGTGCTCATTAATCAATATACACCGCCATCACACAGGAACACAGTGCACATTAATCAGTATACACCGCCATCACACAGGAACACAGCGCTCATTAATCAGTATACACCGCCATCACACTGGGAGCACGGCGCTCATTAATCAGTATGCACCGCCATCACACAGGAACATAGTGCTCGTTAATCACTATACACTGCCATCACACAGGAACACAGTGCTCATTAATCAGTATACATCGCCATCACACAGGAACACAGTGCTCATTAATCACTATACACCGCCATCACACAGGAACACAGTGCTCATTAATCACTATACATCGCCATCACACAGGAACACAGTGCTCATTAATCACTATACATCGCCATCACACAGGAACACAGTGCTCATTAATCAATATACACCGCCATCACACAGGAACACAGCGCTCATTAATCACTATACACCGCCAGCACACAGGAACACAGTGCTCATTAATCACTATACATCGCCATCACACAGGAACACATTGCTCATTAATCACTATACACCGCCATCACACAGGAACACAGTGCACATTAATCAGTATACACCGCCATCACACAGGAACACAGCGCTCATTAATCAGTATACACCGCCATCACACAGGAACACAGTGCTCATTAATCACTATACACCGCCATCACACAGGATCACAGTGCTCATTAATCAGTATACATCGCCATCACACAGGAACACAGTGCACATTAATCAGTATACATCGCCATCACACAGGAACACAGTGCTCATTAATCACTATACACCGCCATCACACAGGAACAGTGCTCATTAATCAGTATACATCGCCATCACACAGGAACACAGTGCTCATTAATCACTATACACCGCCATCACACAGGAACAGTGCTCATTAATCAGTATACATCGCCATCACACAGGAACACAGTGCACATTAATCAGTATACACCGCCATCACACAGGAACACAGCGCTCATTAATCAGTATACACCGCCATCACACAGGGAACACGGCGCTCATTAATCAGTATACACCGCCATCACACAGGAACATAGTCCTCATTAATCAATATACACCGCCATCACACAGGAACACAGCGCACATTAATCAGTATACACCGCCATCACACAGGAACACAGCGCTCATTAATCAGTATACACCGCCATCACACAGGGAACACGGCGCTCATTAATCAGTATACACCGCCATCACACAGGAACATAGTGCTCATTAATCACTATACACTGCCATCACACAGGAACACAGTGCTCATTAATCAGTATACATCGCCATCACACAGGAACACAGTGCTCATTAATCAGTATACACCGCCATCACACAGGAACACAGCGCTCATTAATCAGTATACACCGCCATCACACGGGAACACAGTGCTCATTAATCACTATACATCGCCATCACACAGGAACACAGTGCACATTAATCAGTATACACCGCCATCACACAGGAACACAGTGCTCATTAATCAACATACACCGCCATCACACAGGAACACAGCGCTCATTAATCACTATACACCGCCAGCACACAGGAACACAGTGCTCATTAATCACTATACATCGCCATCACACAGGAACACATTGCTCATTAATCACTATACACCGCCATCACACAGGAACACAGTGCACATTAATCAGTATACACCGCCATCACACAGGAACACAGCGCTCATTAATCAGTATACACCGCCATCACACAGGAACACAGTGCTCATTAATCACTATACACCGCCATCACACAGGATCACAGTGCTCATTAATCAGTATACATCGCCATCACACAGGAACACAGTGCACATTCATCAGTATACATCGCCATCACACAGGAACACAGTGCTCATTAATCACTATACACCGCCATCACACAGGAACAGTGCTCATTAATCAGTATACACCGCCATCACACAGGAACACAGTGCTCATTAATCACTATACACCGCCATCACACAGGAACAGTGCTCATTAATCAGTATACATCGCCATCACACAGGAACACAGTGCACATTAATCAGTATACACCGCCATCACACAGGAACACAGCGCTCATTAATCAGTATACACCGCCATCACACGGGGAACACGGCGCTCATTAATCAGTATACACCGCCATCACACAGGGACATAGTGCTCATTAATCAATATACACCGCCATCACACAGGAACACAGCGCACATTAATCAGTATACACCGCCATCACACAGGAACACAGCGCTCATTAATCAGTATACACCGCCATCACACAGGGAACACGGCGCTCATTAATCAGTATACACCGCCATCACACAGGAACATAGTGCTCATTAATCACTATACACTGCCATCACACAGGAACACAGTGCTCATTAATCAGTATACATCGCCATCACACAGGAACACAGTGCACATTAATCAGTATACACCGCCATCACACAGGAACACAGTGCTCATTAATCAGTATACACCGCCATCACACAGGAACACAGCGCTCATTAATCACTATACACCGCCATCACACAGGAACACAGCGCTCATTAATCACTATACATCGCCATCACACAGGAACACAGTGCTCATTAATCAGTATACATCGCCATCACACAGGAACACAGCGCTCATTAATCAATATACACCGCCATCACACAGGAACACAGTGCTCATTAATCAGTATACGCCGCCATCACACAGGAACACAGCGCTCATTAATCACTATACACCACCATCACACGGGAACACAGTGCTCATTAATCAGTATACACCACCATCACACAGGAACACAGTGCTCATTAATCACTATACATCGCCATCACACAGGAACACAGTGCTCATTAATCAGTATACACCACCATCACACGGGAACACAGTGCTCATTAATCAGTATACACCGCCATCACACAGGAACACAGTGCTCATTAATCACTATACACCACCATCACACAGGAACACAGTGCTCATTAATCAGTATACACCGCCATCACACAGGAACACAGTGCTCATTAATCAATATACACCGCCGTCACACAGGAACACAGTGCTCATAAATCAGTATACACCACCATCACACGGGAACACAGTGCTCATTAATCAGTATACACCACCATCACACAGGAACACAGTGCTCATTAATCAGTATACACCACCATCACACGGGAACACAGTGCTCATTAATCAGTATACACCGCCATCACACAGGAACACAGTGCTCATTAATCAGTATACACCGCCATCACACAGGAACACAGTGCTCATTAATCACTATACACCGCCATCACACAGGAACACAGTGCTCATTAATCAGTATACACCACCATCACACAGGAACACAGTGCTCATTAATCACTATACACCACCATCACACGGGAACACAGTGCTCATTAATCACTATACACCACCATCACACGGGAACACAGTGCTCATTAATCAGTATACACCACCATCACACAGGAACACAGTGCTCATTAATCAGTATACGCCGCCATCACACAGGAACACAGTGCTCATTAATCAGTATACACCGCCATCACACGGGAACACAGTGCTCATTAATTAATATACACCGCCATCACACCGGAACACAGTGCTCATTAATCAGTATACACCGCCATCACACAGGAACACAGTGCTCATTAATCAGTATACACCGCCATCACACAGGAACACAGTGCTCATTAATCACTATACACCGCCATCACACAGGAACACAGTGCTCATTAATCACTATACACCGCCATCACACAGGAACACAGTGCTCATTAATCAGTATACACCGCCATCACACCGGAACACAGTGCTCATTAATCAGTATACACCGCCATCACACAGGAACACAGTGCTCATTAATCAGTATACACCGCCATCACGCAGGAACACAGTGCTCATTAATCACTATACACCGCCATCACACAGGAACACAGTGCTCATTAATCACTATACACCGCCATCACACAGGAACACAGTGCTCATTAATCAGTATACACCGCCATCACACAGGAACACATTGCTCATTAATCACTATACACCGCCATCACACAGGAACACAGTGCTCATTAATCAGTATACACCGCCATCACACAGGAACACATTGCTCATTAATCACTGTACACCGCCATCACACAGGAACACAGTGCTCATTAATCAGTATACACCGCCATCACACAGGAACACAGTGCTCATTAATCACTATACATCGCCATCACACGGGAACACAGCGCTCATTAATCACTATACATCGCCATCACACAGGAACACAGTGCTCATTAATCACTATACACCGCCATCACACAGGAACACAGTGCTCATTAATCAGTATACACCGCCATCACACAGGAACACATTGCTCATTAATCACTATACACCGCCATCACACAGGAACACAGTGCTCATTAATCAGTATACACCGCCATCACACAGGAACACAGTGCTCATTAATCAGTATACACCGCCATCACACAGGAACACAGTGCTCATTAATCAGTATACACCGCCATCACACAGGAACACAGTGCTCATTAATCACTATACACCGCCATCACACGGGAACACAGTGCTCATTAATCAGTATACACCGCCATCACACAGGAACACAGTGCTCATTAATCACTATACACCGCCATCACACAGGAACACAGTGCTCATTAATCACTATACACCGCCATCACACAGGAACACAGTGCTCATTAATCACTATACACCGCCATCACACAGGAACACAGTGCTCATTAATCAGTATACACCGCCATCACACAGGAACACAGTGCTCATTAATGACTATACATCGCCATCACACAGGAACACAGTGCTCATTAATCAATATACACCGCCATCACATAGGAACACAGTGCTCATTAATCAATATACACCACCATCACACAGGAACACAGTGCTCATTAATCACTATACACCGCCATCACACAGGAACACAGTGCTCATTAATCAGTATACACCACCATCACACAGGAACACAGTGCACATTAATCAGTATACACCGCCATCACACAGGAACACAGTGCTCATTAATCAGTATACACCACCATCACACAGGAACAGAGTGCTCATTAATCACTATACATCGCCATCACACAGGAACACATTGCTCATTAATCAATATACACTGCCATCACACAGGAACACAGTGCTCATTAATCAGTATACACCACCATCACACAGGAACACAGTGCTCATTAATCAGTATACACCGCCATCACACAGGAACACAGTGCTCATTAATCAGTATACACCGCCATCACACAGGAACACAGTGCTCATTAATCACTATACATCGCCATCACACAGGAACACAGTGCTCATTAATCACTATACACCGCCATCACACAGGAACACAGTGCTCATTAATCAGTATACACCGCCATCACACAGGAACACAGTGCTCATTAATGAGTATACATCGCCATCACACAGGAACACAGTGCTCATTAATCACTATACACCGCCATCACACAGGAACACAGTGCTCATTAATCAGTATACACCGCCATCACACAGGAACACAGTGCTCATTAATCCGTATACACCGCCATCACACAGGAACACAGTGCTCATTAATCACTATACACCGCCATCACACAGGAACATAGTGCTCATTAATCACTATACACCGCCATCACACAGGAACACATTGCTCATTAATCACTATACACCGCCATCACACAGGAACACAGCGCTCATTAATCAGTATACACCGCCATCACACGGGAACACAGCGCTCATTAATCACTATACATCGCCATCACACGGGAACACAGCGCTCATTAATCACTATACATCGCCATCACACAGGAACACAGCGCTCATTAATCACGAAACACCGCCATCACACAGGAACACAGTGCTCATTAATCAGTATACACCGCCATCACACAGGAACACATTGCTCATTAATCACTATACACCGCCATCACACAGGAACACAGTGCTCATTAATCAGTATACACCGCCATCACACAGGAACACAGTGCTCATTAATCAGTATACACCGCCATCGCACAGGAACACAGTGCTCATTAATCACTATACATCGCCATCACACAGGAACACAGTGCTCATTAATCAATATACACCGCCATCACACAGGAACACAGTGCTCATTAATCAGTATATACCACCATCACACAGGAACACAGTGCTCATTAATCAGTATACACCGCCATCACACAGGAACACAGTGCTCATTAATCAGTATACACCGCCATCACACAGGAACACAGTGCTCATTAATCACTATACACCGCCATCACACAGGAACACAGTGCTCATTACTCAGTATACACCGCCATCACACAGGAACACAGCGCTCATTAATCACTATACATCGCCATCACACAGGAACACAGCGCTCATTAATCAGTATACGCCGCCATCACACAGGAACACAGTGCTCATTAATCACTATACACCGCCATCACACAGGAACACAGTGCTCATTAATCACTATACATCGCCATCACACAGGAACACAGTGCTCATTAATCACTATACATCGCCATCACACAGGAACACAGCGCTCATTAATCAGTATACGCCGCCATCACACAGGAACACAGTGCTCATTAATCACTATACACCGCCATCACACAGGAACGCAGTGTTCATTAATCACTATACACCACCATCGCACAGGAACACAGTGCTCATTAATCAATATACGCCGCCATCACACAGGCACACAGTGCTCATTAATCAGTATTCATCGCCATCACACAGGAACACAGTGCTCATTAATCAATAAACACCGCCATCACACAGGAACAGTGCTCATTAATCACTATACACCGCCATCACACAGGAACACAGCGCTCATTAATCAGTATACACCGCCATCACACAGGAACACAGCGCTCATTAATCAGTATACACCGCCATCACACAGGAACACAGTGCTCATTAATCAGTATACGCCGCCATCACACAGGAACACAGTGCTCATTAATCAGTATTCATCGCCATCACACAGGAACACAGTGCTCATTAATCAGTATTCACCGCCATCACACAGGAACACAGTTCTCATTAATTAATATACACCGCCATCACACAGGAACACAGGGCTCATTAATCAATAGACACCGCCATCACACAGGAACACAGTACTCATTAATCAATATACACCGCCAGCACACAGGAACACAGTGCTCATTAATTAATATACACCGCCGTCACACAGGATCACAGTGCTCATTAATCAGTATACACCGCCATCACACAGGAACACAATGCTCATTAATCAATATACACTGCCATCACACAGGAACACCGAGCTCATTAATCAGTATGCACCGCCATCACACAGGAACACAGTGCTCATTAATCAATATACACTGCC
The DNA here is from genome assembly GCF_020745735.1 of Hemiscyllium ocellatum. NCBI lineage: Eukaryota > Metazoa > Chordata > Chondrichthyes > Orectolobiformes > Hemiscylliidae > Hemiscyllium > Hemiscyllium ocellatum. Next base: position 2,749,333 of record NC_083402.1, read on the forward strand.
ATCACACAGGAACACCGAGCTCATTAATCAGTATACACCGCCATCACACAGGAACACAGTGCTCATTAATCAGTATACACCGCCATCGCACAGGAACACAGTGCTCATTAATCAGTATACACCGCCATCACACAGGAACACAGTGCTCATTAATCAGTATACACCGCCATCACACAGGAACACATTGCTCATTAATCACTATACACCGCCATCACGCAGGGACACAGTGCACATTAATGAGTTTACACCGCCATCACCCCGGGACACAGTGCTCATTAATCAAGATACACCGCCATCACACAGGAACACAGTGCTCAATAATCACTATACACCGCCATCACACAGGAACACAGTGCTCATTAATCACTATACACCGCCATCACACAGGAACACAGTGCTCATTAATCACTATACACCGCCATCACACAGGAACACAGCGCTCATTAATCAGTATACACCACCATCACACAGGAACACAGTGCTCATTAATCAGTATACACCACCATCACACAGGAACACAGTGCTCATTAATCAGTATACACCACCATCACACAGGAACACGGTGCTCATTAATCAGTATACACCGCCCTCACACAGGATCACAGAGCTCATTAATCAGTATACACCACCATCACACAGGAACACAGTGCTCATTAATTGGTATACACCGCCATCACACAGGAACACAGTGCTCATTAATCCATATACACCGCCCTCACACAGGATCACAGACCTTATTAATCAGTATACACCACCATCACACAGGAACACAGTGCTCATTAATCAGTATACACCGCCATCACACAGGAACACAGTGCTCATTAATCAAACTACACCGCCATCACACATGAACACAGTGCTCATCAATATACACCGCCGTCACACAGGAACACAGTGCTCATTAATCAATATACGCCGCCATCACACAGGAACACAGTGCTCATTAATCGGTATACACCGCCATCACACAGGAACACAGTGCTCATTAATCAATATACACCGCCATCGCACAGGAACACAGTGCTCATTAATCGGTATACACCGCCAACACACAGGAACACAGTGCTCATTAATCGGTATACACCGCCATCGCACAGGAACACAGTGCTCATTAATCGGTATACACCGCCATCACACAGGAACACAGTGCTCATTAATCAGTATACACCGCCATCACACAGGAACACAGTGCTCATTAATCAAACTACACCGCCATCACACATGAACACAGTGCTCATTAATCAAACTCCACCGCCATCACACAGGAACACAGTGCTCATTAATCAGTATACACCACCATCACTCAGGGTTACAGTGCTCATTAATCAACGTACACTGCCGTCACACAGGAACACAGTGCTTATTAATCAGTATACACCGCCATCGCACAGGAACACACTGCTCATTAATCAGTATACACCGCCATCGCACAGGAACACAGTGCTCATTAATCGGTATACACCGCCATCACACAGGAACACAGTGCTCATTAATCAATATACACCGCCATCACACAGGAACACAGCGCACATTAATCAGTATACATCGCCATCACACAGGAACACAGCGCTCATTAATCAGTATACACCGCCATCACACAGGGAACACGGCGCTCATTAATCAGTATACACCGCCATCACACAGGAACATAGTGCTCATTAATCACTATACACTGCCATCACACAGGAACACAGTGCTCATTAATCAGTATACATCGCCATCACACAGGAACAGTGCTCATTAATCAGTATACACCGCCATCACACAGGAACACAGCGCTCATTAATCAGTATACACCGCCATCACACAGGAACACAGCGCTCATTAATCACTATACACCGCCATCACACAGGAACACAGTGCTCATTAATCACTATACATCGCCATCACACAGGAACACATTGCTCATTAATCACTATACACCGCCATCACACAGGAACACAGTGCACATTAATCAGTATACACCGCCATCACACAGGAACACAGTGCTCATTAATCAGTATACACCGCCATCACACAGGAACACAGTGCTCATTAATCAATATACACCGCCATCGCACAGGAACACAGTGCTCATTAATCAATATACACCGCCATCGCACAGGAACACAGTGCTCATTAATCACTATACACCGCCATCACACAGGAACACAGCGCTCATTAATCACTATACACCGCCATCACACAGGAACACAGCGCTCATTAATCACTATACATCGCCATCACACAGGAACACAGTGCTCATTAATCAGTATACATCGCCATCACACAGGAACACAGCGCTCATTAATCACTATACACCGCCATCACACAGGAACACAGTGCTCATTAATCAGTATACGCCGCCATCACACAGGAACACAGCGCTCATTAATCACTATACACCACCATCACACGGGAACACAGTGCTCATTAATCAGTATACACCACCATCACACAGGAACACAGTGCTCATTAATCACTATACATCGCCATCACACAGGAACACAGTGCTCATTAATCACTATACACCACCATCACACAGGAACACAGTGCTCATTAATCAGTATACACCGCCATCACACAGGAACACAGTGCTCATTAATCAATATACACCGCCGTCACACAGGAACACAGTGCTCATTAATCAGTATACACCACCATCACACGGGAACACAGTGCTCATTAATCAGTATACACCACCATCACACAGGAACACAGTGCTCATTAATCAGTATACACCACCATCACACGGGAACACAGTGCTCATTAATCAGTATTCACCGCCATCACACAGGAACACAGTGCTCATTAATCAGTATACACCGCCATCACACAGGAACACAGTGCTCATTAATCACTATACACCACCATCACACAGGAACACAGTGCTCATTAATCAGTATACACCACCATCACACAGGAACACAGTGCTCATTAATCACTATACACCACCATCACACGGGAACACAGTGCTCATTAATCACTATACATCGCCATCACACAGGAACACAGTGCTCATTAATCAGTATACACCACCATCACACAGGAACACAGTGCTCATTAATCAGTATACACCGCCATCACACAGGAACACAGTGCTCATTAATCAGTATACACCGCCATCACACGGGAACACAGTGCTCATTAATTAATATACACCGCCATCACACAGGAACACAGTGCTCATTAATCACTATACATCGCCATCACACAGGAACACAGTGCTCATTAATCAATATACACCGCCATCACACAGGAACACAGTGTTCATTAATCAGTATACACCGCCATCACACAGGAACACAGTGCTCATTAATGAGTATACATCGCCATCACACAGGAACACAGTGCTCATTAGTCACTATACACCGCCATCACACAGGAACACAGTGTTCATTAATCAGTATACACCGCCATCACACAGGAACACAGTGCTCATTAATCACTATACACCGCCATCACACAGGAACACAGTGCTCATTAATCAGTATACACCGCCATCACACCGGAACACAGTGCTCATTAATCAGTATACACCGCCATCACACAGGAACACAGTGCTCATTAATCAGTATACACCGCCATCACACAGGAACACAGTGCTCATTAATCACTATACACCGCCATCACACAGGAACACAGTGCTCATTAATCACTATACACCGCCATCACACAGGAACACAGTGCTCATTAATCAGTATACACCGCCATCACACAGGAACACATTGCTCATTAATCAATATACACCACCATCACACAGGAACACATTGCTCATTAATCACTATACACCGCCATCACACAGGAACACAGTGCTCATTAATCAGTATACACCGCCATCACACCGGAACACAGTGCTCATTAATCAGTATACACCGCCATCACACAGGAACACAGTGCTCATTAATCAGTATACACCGCCATCACACAGGAACACAGTGCTCATTAATCACTATACACCGCCATCACACAGGAACACAGTGCTCATTAATCACTATACACCGCCATCACACAGGAACACAGTGCTCATTAATCACTATACACCGCCATCACACAGGAACACATTGCTCATTAATCACTATACACCGCCATCACACAGGAACACAGTGCTCATTAATCAGTATACACCGCCATCACACAGGAACACATTGCTCATTAATCACTCTACACCGCCATCACACAGGAACACAGTGCTCATTAATCAGTATACACCGCCATCACACAGGAACACAGTGCTCATTAATCAGTATACACCGCCATCACACGGGAACACAGCGCTCATTAATCACTATACATCGCCATCACACGGGAACACAGCGCTCATTAATCACTATACATCGCCATCACACAGGAACACAGTGCTCATTAATCACTATACACCGCCATCACACAGGAACACAGTGCTCATTAATCAGTATACACCGCCATCACACAGGAACACATTGCTCATTAATCACTATACACCGCCATCACACAGGAACACAGTGCTCATTAATCAGTATACACCGCCATCACACAGGAACACAGTGCTCATTAATCAGTATACACCGCCATCACACAGGAACACAGTGCTCATTAATCAGTATACACCGCCATCACACAGGAACACAGTGCTCATTAATGAGTATACATCGCCATCACACAGGAACACAGTGCTCATTAATCACTATACACCGCCATCACACAGGAACACAGTGCTCATTAATCAGTATACACCGCCATCACACAGGAACACAGTGCTCATTAATCACTATACACCGCCATCACACAGGAACACAGTGCTCATTAATCAGTATACACCGCCATCACACCGGAACACAGTGCTCATTAATCAGTATACACCGCCATCACACAGGAACACAGTGCTCATTAATCCGTATACACCGCCATCACACAGGAACACAGTGCTCATTAATCACTATACACCGCCATCACACAGGAACATAGTGCTCATTAATCACTATACACCGCCATCACACAGGAACACATTGCTCATTAATCACTATACACCGCCATCACACAGTAACACAGTGCTCATTAATCAGTATACACCGCCATCACACAGGAACACATTGCTCATTAATCAGTATACACCGCCATCACACGGGAACACAGCGCTCATTAATCACTATACATCGCCATCACACGGGAACACAGCGCTCATTAATCACTATACATCGCCATCACACAGGAACACAGCGCTCATTAATCACGAAACACCGCCATCACACAGGAACACAGTGCTCATTAATCAGTATACACCGCCATCACACAGGAACACATTGCTCATTAATCACTATACACCGCCATCACACAGGAACACAGTGCTCATTAATCAGTATACACCGCCATCACACAGGAACACAGTGCTCATTAATCAGTATACACCGCCATCACACAGGAACACAGTGCTCATTAATCACTATACACCGCCATCACACAGGAACACAGTGCTCATTACTCAGTATACACCGCCATCACACAGGAACACAGCGCTCATTAATCAGTATACACCGCCATCACACAGGAACACAGTGCTCATTAATCACTATACACCGCCATCACACGGGAACACATTGCTCATTAATCACTATACACCGCCATCACACAGGAACACAGTGCTCATTAATCAGTATACACCGCCATCACACAGGAACACAGTGCTCATTAATCAGTATACACCGCCATCGCACAGGAACACAGTGCTCATTAATCACTCTACATCGCCATCACACAGGAACACAGTGCTCATTAATCAATATACACCGCCATCACACAGGAACACAGTGCTCATTAATCAGTATATACCACCATCACACAGGAACACAGTACTCATTAATCACTATACACCGCCATCACACAGGAACACAGTGCTCATTAATCAGTATACACCGCCATCACACAGGAACACAGTGCTCATTAATCAGTATACACCGCCATCACACAGGAACACAGTGCTCATTAATCAGTATTCACCGCCATCACACAGGAACACAGTGCTCATTAATCACTATACATCGCCATCACACAGGAACACAGTGCTCATTAATCAATATACACTGCCATCACACAGGAACACAGTGCTCATTAATCAGTATACACCACCATCACACAGGAACACAGTGCTCATTAATCACTATACACCGCCATCACACAGGAACACAGTGCTCACTAATCAGTATACACCGCCATCACACAGGAACACAGTGCTCATTAATCAGTATACACCGCCATCACACAGGAACACAGTGCTCATTAATCAGTATACACCGCCATCACACAGGAACACATTGCTCATTAATCACTATACACCGCCATCACACAGGAACACAGTGCTCATTAATCAGTATACACCGCCATCACACAGGAACACAGTGCTCATTAATCAGTATACACCGCCATCACACAGGAACACAGTGCTCATTAATCACTATACACCGCCATCACACAGGAACACAGTGCTCATTAATCAGTATACACCGCCATCACACAGGAACACAGTGCTCATTAATCAGTATACACCGCCATCACACAGGAACACAGCGCTCGTTAATCAGTATACACCGCCATCACACAGGAACACAGTGCTCATTAATCAGTATACACCGCCATCACACAGGAACACATTGCTCATTAATCACTATACACCGCCATCACACAGGAACACAGTGCTCATTAATCAGTATACACCGCCATCACACAGGAACACAGTGCTCATTAATCAGTATACACCGCCATCGCACAGGAACACAGTGCTCATTAATCACTATACATCGCCATCACACAGGAACACAGTGCTCATTAATCAATATACACTGCCATCACACAGGAACACAGTGCTCATTAATCAGTATACACCACCATCACACAGGAACACAGTGCTCATTAATCACTATACACCGCCATCACACAGGAACACAGTGCTCATTAATCAGTATACACCGCCATCACACAGGAACACAGTGCTCATTAATCAGTATACACCGCCATCACACAGGAACACAGTGCTCATTAATCTGTATTCACCGCCATCACACAGGAACACAGTGCTCATTAATCACTATACATCGCCATCACACAGGAACACAGTGCTCATTATTCAATATACACTGCCATCACACAGGAACACAGTGCTCATTAATCAGTATACACCACCATCACACAGGAACACAGTGCTCATTAATCAGTATACACCGCCATCACACAGGAACACATTGCTCATTAATCACTATACACCGCCATCACACAGGAACACAGTGCTCATTAATCAGTATACACCGCCATCACACCGGAACACAGTGCTCATTAATCAGTATACACCGCCATCACACAGGAACACAGTGCTCATTAATCACTATACACCGCCATCACACAGGAACATAGTGCTCATTAATCAGTATACACCGCCATCACACAGGAACACATTGCTCATTAATCACTATACACCACCATCACACAGGAACACAGTGCTCATTAATCAGTATTCACCGCCATCACACAGGAACACATTGCTCATTAATCAGTATACACCGCCATCACACGGGAACACAGCGCTCATTAATCACTATACATCGGCATCACACGGGAACACAGCGCTCATTAATCACTATACATCGCCATCACACAGGAACACAGCGCTCATTAATCACGAAACACCGCCATCACACAGGAACACAGTGCTCATTAATCAGTATACACCGCCATCACACAGGAACACATTGCTCATTAATCACTATACACCGCCATCACACAGGAACACAGTGCTCATTAATCAGTATACACCGCCATCACACAGGAACACAGTGCTCATTAATCAGTATACACCGCCATCACACAGGAACACAGTGCTCATTAATCACTATACACCGCCATCACACAGGAACACAGTGCTCATTACTCAGTATACACCGCCATCACACAGGAACACAGCGCTCATTAATCAGTATACACCGCCATCACACAGGAACACAGTGCTCATTAATCACTATACACCGCCATCACACGGGAACACATTGCTCATTAATCACTATACACCACCATCACACAGGAACACAGTGCTCATTAATCACTATACACCGCCATCACACAGGAACACAGTGCTCATTAATCAGTATACACCGCCATCACACAGGAACACAGTGCTCATTAATCAGTATTCACCGCCATCACACAGGAACACAGTGCTCATTAATCACTATACATCGCCATCACACAGGAACACAGTGCTCATTAATCAATATACACTGCCATCACACAGGAACACAGTGCTCATTAATCAGTATACACCACCATCACACAGGAACACAGTGCTCATTAATCACTATACACCGCCATCACACAGGAACACAGTGCTCACTAATCAGTATACACCGCCATCACACAGGAACACAGTGCTCATTAATCAGTATACACCGCCATCACACAGGAACACAGTGCTCATTAATCAGTATACACCGCCATCACACAGGAACACATTGCTCATTAATCACTATACACCGCCATCACACAGGAACACAGTGCTCATTAATCAGTATACACCGCCATCACACAGGAACACAGTGCTCATTAATCAGTATACACCGCCATCACACAGGAACACAGTGCTCATTAATCACTATACACCGCCATCACACAGGAACACAGTGCTCATTAATCAGTATACACCGCCATCACACAGGAACACAGTGCTCATTAATCAGTATACACCGCCATCACACAGGAACACAGCGCTCATTAATCAGTATACACCGCCATCACACAGGAACACAGTGCTCATTAATCAGTATACACCGCCATCACACAGGAACACATTGCTCATTAATCACTATACACCGCCATCACACAGGAACACAGTGCTCATTAATCAGTATACACCGCCATCACACAGGAACACAGTGCTCATTAATCAGTATACACCGCCATCGCACAGGAACACAGTGCTCATTAATCACTATACATCGCCATCACACAGGAACACAGTGCTCATTAATCAATATACACTGCCATCACACAGGAACACAGTGCTCATTAATCAGTATACACCACCATCACACAGGAACACAGTGCTCATTAATCAGTATACACCGCCATCACACAGGAACACAGTGCTCATTAATCAGTATACACCGCCATCACACAGGAACACAGTGCTCATTAATCAGTATACACCGCCATCACACAGGAACACAGTGCTCATTAATCAGTATACACCGCCATCACACAGGAACACAGTGCTCATTAATCAGTATACACCGCCATCACACAGGAACACAGTGCTCATTAATCACTATACACCGCCATCACACAGGAACACAGTGCTCATTACTCAGTATACACCGCCATCACACAGGAACACAGCGCTCATTAATCAGTATACACCGCCATCACACAGGTACACAGTGCTCATTAATCACTATACACCGCCATCACACGGGAACACATTGCTCATTAATCACTATACACCGCCATCACACAGGAACACAGTGCTCATTAATCAGTATACACCGCCATCACACAGGAACACAGTGCCCATTAATCAGTATACACCGCCATCGCACAGGAACACAGTGCTCATTAATCACTATACATCGCCATCACACAGGAACACAGTGCTCATTAATCAATATACACCGCCATCACACAGGAACACAGTGCTCATTAATCAGTATATACCACCATCACACAGGAACACAGTACTCATTAATCACTATACACCGCCATCACACAGGAACACAGTGCTCATTAATCAGTATACACCGCCATCACACAGGAACACAGTGCTCATTAATCAGTATACACCGCCATCACACAGGAACACAGTGCTCATTAATCAGTATTCACCGCCATCACACAGGAACACAGTGCTCATTAATCACTATACATCGCCATCACACAGGAACACAGTGCTCATTAATCAATATACACTGCCATCACACAGGAACACAGTGCTCATTAATCAGTATACACCACCATCACACAGGAACACAGTGCTCATTAATCACTATACAACGCCATCACACAGGAACACAGTGCTCACTAATCAGTATACACCGCCATCACACAGGAACACAGTGCTCATTAATCAGTATACACCGCCATCACACAGGAACACAGTGCTCATTAATCAGTATACACCGCCATCACACAGGAACACATTGCTCATTAATCACTATACACCGCCATCACACAGGAACACAGTGCTCATTAATCAGTATACACCGCCATCACACAGGAACACAGTGCTCATTAATCAGTATACACCGCCATCACACAGGAACACAGTGCTCATTAATCACTATACACCGCCATCACACAGGAACACAGTGCTCATTAATCAGTATACACCGCCATCACACAGGAACACAGTGCTCATTAATCAGTATACACCGCCATCACACAGGAACACAGTGCTCATTAATCACTATACACCGCCATCACACAGGAACACAGTGCTCATTAATCAGTATACACCGCCATCACACAGGAACACAGTGCTCATTAATCAGTATACACCGCCATCACACAGGAACACAGCGCTCATTAATCAGTATACACCGCCATCACACAGGAACACAGTGCTCATTAATCAGTATACACCGCCATCACACAGGAACACATTGCTCATTAATCACTATACACCGCCATCACACAGGAACACAGTGCTCATTAATCAGTATACACCGCCATCACACAGGAACACAGTGCTCATTAATCAGTATACACCGCCATCGCACAGGAACACAGTGCTCATTAATCACTATACATCGCCATCACACAGGAACACAGTGCTCATTAATCAATATACACTGCCATCACACAGGAACACAGTGCTCATTAATCAGTATACACCACCATCACACAGGAACACAGTGCTCATTAATCAGTATACACCGCCATCACACAGGAACACAGTGCTCATTAATCAGTATACACCGCCATCACACAGGAACACAGTGCTCATTAATCAGTATACACCGCCATCACACAGGAACACAGTGCTCATTAATCAGTATACACCGCCATCACACAGGAACACAGTGCTCATTAATCAGTATACACCGCCATCACACAGGAACACAGTGCTCATTAATCACTATACACCGCCATCACACAGGAACACAGTGCTCATTACTCAGTATACACCGCCATCACACAGGAACACAGCGCTCATTAATCAGTATACACCGCCATCACACAGGTACACAGTGCTCATTAATCACTATACACCGCCATCACACGGGAACACATTGCTCATTAATCACTATACACCGCCATCACACAGGAACACAGTGCTCATTAATCAGTATACACCGCCATCACACAGGAACACAGTGCCCATTAATCAGTATACACCGCCATCGCACAGGAACACAGTGCTCATTAATCACTATACATCGCCATCACACAGGAACACAGTGCTCATTAATCAATATACACCGCCATCACACAGGAACACAGTGCTCATTAATCAGTATATACCACCATCACACAGGAACACAGTACTCATTAATCACTATACACCGCCATCACACAGGAACACAGTGCTCATTAATCAGTATACACCGCCATCACACAGGAACACAGTGCTCATTAATCAGTATACACCGCCATCACACAGGAACACAGTGCTCATTAATCAGTATTCACCGCCATCACACAGGAACACAGTGCTCATTAATCACTATACATCGCCATCACACAGGAACACAGTGCTCATTAATCAATATACACTGCCATCACACAGGAACACAGTGCTCATTAATCAGTATACACCACCATCACACAGGAACACAGTGCTCATTAATCACTATACAACGCCATCACACAGGAACACAGTGCTCACTAATCAGTATACACCGCCATCACACAGGAACACAGTGCTCATTAATCAGTATACACCGCCATCACACAGGAACACAGTGCTCATTAATCAGTATACACCGCCATCACACAGGAACACATTGCTCATTAATCACTATACACCGCCATCACACAGGAACACAGTGCTCATTAATCAGTATACACCGCCATCACACAGGAACACAGTGCTCATTAATCAGTATACACCGCCATCACACAGGAACACAGTGCTCATTAATCACTATACACCGCCATCACACAGGAACACAGTGCTCATTAATCAGTATACACCGCCATCACACAGGAACACAGTGCTCATTAATCAGTATACACCGCCATCACACAGGAACACAGTGCTCATTAATCAGTATACACCGCCATCACACAGGAACACAGCGCTCATTAATCAGTATACACCGCCATCACACAGGAACACAGCGCTCATTAATCAGTATACACCGCCATCACACAGGAACACATTGCTCATTAATCACTATACACCGCCATCACACAGGAACACAGTGCTCATTAATCAGTATACACCGCCATCACACAGGAACACAGTGCTCATTAATCAGTATACACCGCCATCGCACAGGAACACAGTGCTCATTAATCACTATACATCGCCATCACACAGGAACACAGTGCTCATTAATCAATATACACTGCCATCACACAGGAACACAGTGCTCATTAATCAGTATACACCACCATCACACAGGAACACAGTGCTCATTAATCAGTATACACCGCCATCACACAGGAACACAGTGCTCATTAATCAGTATACACCGCCATCACACAGGAACACAGTGCTCATTAATCACTATACACCGCCATCACACAGGAACACAGTGCTCATTAATCAGTATACACCACCATCACACAGGAACACAGTGCTCATTAATCACTATACACCGCCATCACACAGGAACACAGTGCTCATTAATCAGTATACACCGCCATCACACAGGAACACAGTGCTCATTAATCAGTATACACCGCCATCACACAGGAACACAGTGCTCATTAATCAGTATTCACCGCCATCACACAGGAACACAGTGCTCATTAATCACTATACATCGCCATCACACAGGAACACAGTGCTCATTAATCAGTATACACCGCCATCACACAGGAACACAGTGCTCATTAATCACTATACACCGCCATCACACAGGAACACAGTGCTCATTAATCAGTATTCACCGCCATCACACAGGAACACAGTGCTCATTAATCAGTAAACACCGCCATCACACAGGAACACAGTGCTCATTAATCAGTATACACCGCCATCACACAGGAACACAGTGCTCATTAATCACTATACACCGCCATCACACAGGAACACAGTGCTCATTAATCAGTATACACCGCCATCACACAGGAACACAGTGCTCATTAATCAGTATACACCGCCATCACACAGGAACACAGTGCTCATTAATCAGTATACACCGCCATCACACAGGAACACAGTGCTCATTATTCAATATACACTGCCATCACACAGGAACACAGTGCTCATTAATCAGTATACACCACCATCACACAGGAACACAGTGCTCATTAATCAGTATACACCGCCATCACACAGGAACACATTGCTCATTAATCACTATACACCGCCATCACACAGGAACACAGTGCTCATTAATCAGTATACACCGCCATCACACCGGAACACAGTGCTCATTAATCAGTATACACCGCCATCACACAGGAACACAGTGCTCATTAATCCGTATACACCGCCATCACACAGGAACACAGTGCTCATTAATCACTATACACCGCCATCACACAGGAACATAGTGCTCATTAATCACTATACACCGCCATCACACAGGAACACAGTGTTCATTAATCAGTATACACCACCATCACACAGGAACACAGTGCTCATTAATCAGTATACACCGCCATCACACAGGAACACAGCGCTCATTAATCACGAAACACCGCCATCACACAGGAACACAGTGCTCATTAATCAGTATACACCGCCATCACACAGGAACACATTGCTCATTAATCACTATACACCGCCATCACACAGGAACACAGTGCTCATTAATCAGTATACACCGCCATCACACAGGAACACAGTGCTCATTAATCAGTATACACCGCCATCACACAGGAACACAGTGCTCATTAATCAGTATACACCGCCATCACACAGGAACACAGTGCTCATTAATCACTATACACCGCCATCACACAGGAACACAGTGCTCATTACTCAGTATACACCGCCATCACACAGGAACACAGCGCTCATTAATCAGTATACACCGCCATCACACAGAAACACAGTGCTCATTAATCACTATACACCGCCATCACACGGGAACACATTGCTCATTAATCACTATACACCGCCATCACACAGGAACACAGTGCTCATTAATCAGTATACACCGCCATCACACAGGAACACTGTGCTCATTAATCAGTATACACCGCCATCGCACAGGAACACAGTGCTCATTAATCACTATACATCGCCATCACACAGGAACACAGTGCTCATTAATCAATATACACCGCCATCACACAGGAACACAGTGCTCATTAATCAGTATATACCACCATCACACAGGAACACAGTGCTCATTAATCACTATACACCGCCATCACACAGGAACACAGTGCTCATTAATCAGTATACACCGCCATCACACAGGAACACAGTGCTCATTAATCAGTATACACCGCCATCACACAGGAACACAGTGCTCATTAATCAGTATTCACCGCCATCACACAGGAACACAGTGCTCATTAATCACTATACATCGCCATCACACAGGAACACAGTGCTCATTAATCAATATACACTGCCATCACACAGGAACACAGTGCTCATTAATCAGTATACACCACCATCACACAGGAACACAGTGCTCATTAATCACTATACACCGCCATCACACAGGAACACAGTGCTCACTAATCAGTATACACCGCCATCACACAGGAACACAGTGCTCATTAATCAGTATACACCGCCATCACACAGGAACACAGTGCTCATTAATCAGTATACACCGCCATCACACAGGAACACATTGCTCATTAATCACTATACACCGCCATCACACAGGAACACAGTGCTCATTAATCAGTATACACCGCCATCACACAGGAACACAGTGCTCATTAATCAGTATACACCGCCATCACACAGGAACACAGTGCTCATTAATCACTATACACCGCCATCACACAGGAACACAGTGCTCATTAATCAGTATACACCGCCATCACACAGGAACACAGTGCTCATTAATCAGTATACACCGCCATCACACAGGAACACAGTGCTCATTAATCAGTATACACCGCCATCACACAGGAACACAGCGCTCATTAATCAGTATACACCGCCATCACACAGGAACACAGTGCTCATTAATCAGTATACACCGCCATCACACAGGAACACATTGCTCATTAATCACTATACACCGCCATCACACAGGAACACAGTGCTCATTAATCAGTATACACCGCCATCACACAGGAACACAGTGCTCATTAATCAGTATACACCGCCATCGCACAGGAACACAGTGCTCATTAATCACTATACATCGCCATCACACAGGAACACAGTGCTCATTAATCAATATACACTGCCATCACACAGGAACACAGTGCTCATTAATCAGTATACACCACCATCACACAGGAACACAGTGCTCATTAATCAGTATACACCGCCATCACACAGGAACACAGTGCTCATTAATCAGTATACACCGCCATCACACAGGAACACAGTGCTCATTAATCACTATACACCGCCATCACACAGGAACACAGTGCTCATTAATCAGTATACACCACCATCACACAGGAACACAGTGCTCATTAATCACTATACACCGCCATCACACAGGAACACAGTGCTCATTAATCAGTATACACCGCCATCACACAGGAACACAGTGCTCATTAATCAGTATACACCGCCATCACACAGGAACACAGTGCTCATTAATCAGTATTCACCGCCATCACACAGGAACACAGTGCTCATTAATCACTATACATCGCCATCACACAGGAACACAGTGCTCATTAATCAGTATACACCGCCATCACACAGGAACACAGTGCTCATTAATCACTATACACCGCCATCACACAGGAACACAGTGCTCATTAATCAGTATTCACCGCCATCACACAGGAACACAGTGCTCATTAATCAGTATACACCGCCATCACACAGGAACACAGTGCTCATTAATCAGTATACACCGCCATCACACAGGAACACAGTGCTCATTAATCAGTATACACCGCCATCACACAGGAACACAGTGCTCATTAATCAGTATACACCGCCATCACACAGGAACACAGTGCTCATTATTCAATATACACTGCCATCACACAGGAACACAGTGCTCATTAATCAGTATACACCACCATCACACAGGAACACAGTGCTCATTAATCAGTATACACCGCCATCACACAGGAACACATTGCTCATTAATCACTATACACCGCCATCACACAGGAACACAGTGCTCATTAATCAGTATACACCGCCATCACACCGGAACACAGTGCTCATTAATCAGTATACACCGCCATCACACAGGAACACAGTGCTCATTAATCCGTATACACCGCCATCACACAGGAACACAGTGCTCATTAATCACTATACACCGCCATCACACAGGAACATAGTGCTCATTAATCACTATACACCGCCATCACACAGGAACACATTGCTCATTAATCACTATACACCGCCATCACACAGGAACACAGTGCTCATTAATCAGTATTCACCGCCATCACACAGGAACACATTGCTCATTAATCAGTATACACCGCCATCACACGGGAACACAGCGCTCATTAATCACTATACATCGCCATCACACGGGAACACAGCACTCATTAATCACTATACATCGCCATCACACAGGAACACAGCGCTCATTAATCACGAAACACCGCCATCACACAGGAACACAGTGCTCATTAATCAGTATACACCGCCATCACACAGGAACACATTGCTCATTAATCACTATACACCGCCATCACACAGGAACACAGTGCTCATTAATCAGTATACACCGCCATCACACAGGAACACAGTGCTCATTAATCAGTATACACCGCCATCACACAGGAACACAGTGTTCATTAATCAGTATACACCGCCATCACACAGGAACACAGTGCTCATTAATCACTATACACCGCCATCACACAGGAACACAGTGCTCATTACTCAGTATACACCGCCATCACACAGGAACACAGCGCTCATTAATCAGTATACACCGCCATCACACAGGAACACAGTGCTCATTAATCACTATACACCGCCATCACACGGGAACACATTGCTCATTAATCACTATACACCGCCATCACACAGGAACACAGTGCTCATTAATCAGTATACACCGCCATCACACAGGAACACAGTGCTCATTAATCAGTATACACCGCCATCGCACAGGAACACAGTGCTCATTAATCACTATACATCGCCATCACACAGGAACACAGTGCTCATTAATCAATATACACCGCCATCACACAGGAACACAGTGCTCATTAATCAGTATATACCACCATCACACAGGAACACAGTGCTCATTAATCACTATACACCGCCATCACACAGGAACACAGTGCTCATTAATCAGTATACACCGCCATCACACAGGAACACAGTGCTCATTAATCAGTATACACCGCCATCACACAGGAACACAGTGCTCATTAATCAGTATTCACCGCCATCACACAGGAACACAGTGCTCATTAATCACTATACATCGCCATCACACAGGAACACAGTGCTCATTAATCAATATACACTGCCATCACACAGGAACACAGTGCTCATTAATCAGTATACACCACCATCACACAGGAACACAGTGCTCATTAATCACTATACACCGCCATCACACAGGAACACAGTGCTCACTAATCAGTATACACCGCCATCACACAGGAACACAGTGCTCATTAATCAGTATACACCGCCATCACACAGGAACACAGTGCTCATTAATCAGTATACACCGCCATCACACAGGAACACATTGCTCATTAATCACTATACACCGCCATCACACAGGAACACAGTGCTCATTAATCAGTATACACCGCCATCACACAGGAACACAGTGCTCATTAATCAGTATACACCGCCATCACACAGGAACACAGTGCTCATTAATCACTATACACCGCCATCACACAGGAACACAGTGCTCATTAATCAGTATACACCGCCATCACACAGGAACACAGTGCTCATTAATCAGTATACACCGCCATCACACAGGAACACAGTGCTCATTAATCAGTATACACCGCCATCACACAGGAACACAGCGCTCATTAATCAGTATACACCGCCATCACACAGGAACACAGTGCTCATTAATCATTATACACCGCCATCACACAGGAACACATTGCTCATTAATCACTATACACCGCCATCACACAGGAACACAGTGCTCATTAATCAGTATACACCGCCATCACACAGGAACACAGTGCTCATTAATCAGTATACACCGCCATCGCACAGGAACACAGTGCTCATTAATCACTATACATCGCCATCACACAGGAACACAGTGCTCATTAATCAATATACACTGCCATCACACAGGAACACAGTGCTCATTAATCAGTATACACCACCATCACACAGGAACACAGTGCTCATTAATCAGTATACACCGCCATCACACAGGAACACAGTGCTCATTAATCAGTATACACCGCCATCACACAGGAACACAGTGCTCATTAATCAGTATACACCGCCATCACACAGGAACACAGTGCTCATTAATCAGTATTCACCGCCATCACACAGGAACACAGTGCTCATTAATCACTATACATCGCCATCACACAGGAACACAGTGCTCATTATTCAATATACACTGCCATCACACAGGAACACAGTGCTCATTAATCAGTATACACCACCATCACACAGGAACACAGTGCTCATTAATCACTATAAACCGCCATCACACAGGAACACAGTGCTCACTAATCAGTATACACCGCCATCACACAGGAACACAGTGCTCATTAATCAGTATACACCGCCATCACACAGGAACACAGTGCTCATTAATCACTATACACCGCCATCACACAGGAACACAGTGCTCATTAATCACTATACATCGCCATCACACAGGAACACAGTGCTCATTAATCACGAAACATCGCCATCACACAGGAACGCAGTGCTCATTAATCAATATACACTGCCATCATACAGGAACACAGCGCTCATTAATCACTATACACCGCCATCACACAGGAACACAGCGCTCATTAATCACTATACACCGCCATCACAGAGGAACACAGCGCTCATTAATCAGTATACATCGCCATCACACAGGAACACAGTGCTCATTAATCACTATACACCGCCATCACACAGGAACACAGTGCTCATTAATCAGTATACACCGCCATCACACAGGAACACAGTGCTCATTAATCACTATACACCGCCATCACACAGGAACACAGTGCTCATTAATCACTATACACCGCCATCACACAGGAACACAGTGCTCATTAATCAGTATACACCGCCATCGCACAGGAACACAGTGCTCATTAATCACTATACACCGCCATCACACGGGAACACAGCGCTCATTAATCAGTATACACCGCCATCACACAGGAACACAGTGCTCATTAATCACTATACACCGCCATCACACAGGAACACAGTGCTCATTAATCAGTATACACCGCCATCACACAGGAACACAGTGCTCATTAATCACTATACACCGCCATCACACAGGAACACAGTGCTCATTAATCACTATACACCGTCATCACACAGGAACACAGTGCTCATTAATCACTATACATCGCCATCACACAGGAACACAGTGCTCATTTATCAATACACACTGCCATCACACAGGAACACAGCGCTCCTTAATCACTATACACCGCCATCACACAAGAACACAGCGCTCATTAATCACTATACACCGCCATCACACAGGAACACAGCGCTCATTAATCAGTATACATCGCCATCACACAGGAACACAGTGCTCATTAATCACTATACACCGCCATCACACAGGAACACAGTGCTCATTAATCACTATACACCGCCATCACACAGGAACACAGTGCTCATTAATCACTATACACAGCCATCACACAGGAACACAGTGCTCATTAATCACTATACACCGCCATCACACAGGAACACAGTGCTCATTAATCACTATACACCGCCATCACACAGGAACACAGCGCTCATTAATCACTATACACCGCCATCACACAGGAACACAGCGCTCATTAATCACTATACACCGCCATCACACAGGAACACAGCGCTCATTAATCAGTATACATCGCCATCACACGGGAACACAGTGCTCATTAATCAGTATACGCCGCCATCACACAGGAACACAGTGCTCATTAATCCCTATACACCGCCATCACACAGGAATACAGCACTCATTAATCAGTATACACCGCCATCACACGGGAACACAGTGCTTATTAATCAGTATACACCGCCATCACACAGGAACACAGCGCTCATTAATCACTATACACCGCCATCACACAGGAACACAGTGCTCATTAATCACTATACATCGCCATCACACAGGAACACAGTGCTCATTAATCACTATACATCGCCATCACGCAGGAACACAGCGCTCATTAATCAGTATACGCCGCCATCACACAGGCACACAGTGCTCATTAATCAGTATTCATCGCCATCACACAGGAACACAGTGCTCATTAATCAATATACACCGCCATCACACAGGAACAGTGCTCATTAATCACTATACACCGCCATCACACAGGAACACAGCGCTCATTAATCAGTATACACCGCCATCACACAGGAACACAGCGCTCATTAATCAGTATACACCGCCATCACACAGGAACACAGTGCTCATTAATCAGTATACGCCGCCATCACACAGGAACACAGTGCTCATTAATCAGTATTCATCGCCATCACACAGGAACACAGTGCTCATTAATCAGTATTCACCGCCATCACACAGGAACACAGTTCTCATTAATTAATATACACCGCCATCACACAGGAACACAGGGCTCATTAATCAATAGACACCGCCATCACACAGGAACACAGTACTCATTAATCAATATACACCGCCAGCACACAGGAACACAGTGCTCATTAATTAATATACACCGCCGTCACACAGGATCACAGTGCTCATTAATCAGTATACACCGCCATCACACAGGAACACAATGCTCATTAATCAATATACACTGCCATCACACAGGAACACCGAGCTCATTAATCAGTATGCACCGCCATCACACAGGAACACAGTGCTCATTAATCAATATACACTGCCATCACACAGGAACACCGAGCTCATTAATCAGTATACACCGCCATCACACAGGAACACAGTGCTCATTAATCAGTATACACCGCCATCGCACAGGAACACAGTGCTCATTAATCAGTATACACCGCCATCACACAGGAACACAGTGCTCATTAATCAGTATACACCGCCATCACCCAGGAACACATTGCTCATTAATCACTATACACCGCCATCACGCAGGGACACAGTGCACATTAATGAGTTTACACCGCCATCACCCCGGGACACAGTGCTCATTAATCAAGATACACCGCCATCACACAGGAACACAGTGCTCAATAATCACTATACACCGCCATCACACAGGAACACAGTGCTCATTAATCAGTATACACCGCCATCACACAGGAACACAGTGCTCATTAATCACTATACACCGCCATCACACAGGAACACAGCGCTCATTAATCAGTATACACCACCATCACACAGGAACACAGTGCTCATTAATCAGTATACACCACCATCACACAGGAACACAGTGCTCATTAATCAGTATACACCGCCATCACACAGGAACACAGTGCTCATTAATCAGTATACACCGCCATCACACAGGAACACAGTGCTCATTAATCAGTATACACCGCCCTCACACAGGATCACAGAGCTCATTAATCAGTATACACCACCATCACACAGGAACACAGTGCTCATTAATTGGTATACACCGCCATCACACAGGAACACAGTGCTCATTAATCCATATACACCGCCCTCACACAGGATCACAGAGCTTATTAATCAGTATACACCACCATCACACAGGAACACAGTGCTCATTAATCAGTATACACCGCCATCACACAGGAACACAGTGCTCATTAATCAAACTACACCGCCATCACACAGGAACACAGTGCTCATCAATATACACCGCCGTCACACAGGAACACAGTGCTCATTAATCAATATACGCCGCCATCACACAGGAACACAGTGCTCATTAATCGGTATACACCGCCATCACACAGGAACACAGTGCTCATTAATCAATATACACCGCCATCGCACAGGAACACAGTGCTCATTAATCGGTATACACCGCCAACACACAGGAACACAGTGCTCATTAATCGGTATACACCGCCATCGCACAGGAACACAGTGCTCATTAATCGGTATACACCGCCATCACACAGGAACACAGTGCTCATTAATCAGTATACACCGCCATCACACAGGAACACAGTGCTCATTAATCAAACTACACCGCCATCACACATGAACACAGTGCTCATTAATCAAACTCCACCGCCATCACACAGGAACACAGTGCTCATTAATCAGTATACACCACCATCACTCAGGGTTACAGTGCTCATTAATCAACGTACACTGCCGTCACACAGGAACACAGTGCTTATTAATCAGTATACACCGCCATCGCACAGGAACACACTGCTCATTAATCAGTATACACCGCCATCGCACAGGAACACAGTGCTCATTAATCGGTATACACCGCCATCACACAGGAACACAGTGCTCATTAATCAATATACACCGCCATCGCACAGGAACACAGTGCTCATTAATCGGTATACACCGCCAACACACAGGAACACAGTGCTCATTAATCAATATACACCACCATCGCACAGGAACACAGTGCTCATTAATCGGTATACATCGCCATCACACAGGAACACAGTGCTCATTAATCAGTATACACCGCCATCACACAGGAACACAGTGCTCATTAATCAAACTACACCGCCATCACACAGGAACACAGTGCTCATTAATCAACGTACACCGCCGTCACACAGGAACACAGTGCTCATTAATCAGTATACACCGCCATCACACAGGAACACAGTGCTCATTAATCAGTATACACCGCCATCACACAGGAACACAGTGCTCATTAATCAACGTACACCGCCGTCACACAGGAACACAGTGCTCATTAATCAGTATACACCACCATCACACAGGAACACAGTGCTCATTAATCAGTATACACCACCATCACACAGGAACACAGTGCTCATTAATCAATATTGTGCAATGGCCTATCATGTGAATCCTTATCGATCGCATCACTGAAATCCATATACACCACATGAACTGCTTTACCATCATCCGCTTGTTTGCTCGCCTTCTCAAAGTTCTCGATACAGATTGTGTGACATGACCTATCCTTCACAATGCTATCGCTAATCAACCTATTCCTCTCTTGATGAATTTAAATCAGAACTCTTCTAACCTTTTCCAACTTTACTGACCACTGAAGTAAGGTTCACTGGTCTGGAATTACCAGGGTTGTCTCTTCTCCCTTCTTCAACAAGGGTACAACATTTGCTATCCTCCCGTTCTCTGGCACTATTCCCCTCCATGATGACGACATAAAGCTCAAAGTCAAAGCGTCTGCAATCTCCACCCTGGCATCCCAGAGAATCCTCAGATTAATTCCATCCGCCCCGGGGAATTTTCTAACTTCACACTTTCCAGAATTGCTAGCACCTCGTCCTCATGAACCTCAATCCCGTCTCGTCTTGTAGCCTGTATCTGAGTATTCTTCTGAACAACATTGTCCTTTTATTTGTGTGAATACTGACGAAAAGATTTCAATCAGTGCTTCCCCTGTCTCCCTGGCCTCCACACACAGCTTCCCACTACTGTCCTTGATGAGCCCTAATCTTTTTCTAGTCATTATTTTATTCCTGATATACCTATAGATAGCCGTAGGGGTTTACCTGATCATATCCACCAATGACTTTTCATGTCCCCTCCTGACTCTTCTTCGTTCTCTCTTTAATCTTTCCTGGCTAATTTGTAACTCTCAAGTGCCCTAACTGAGGCTTCATGTCCCATCCTAAAATAATCCTCCTCCTTCCTCTTGACAAGACATTTAACTTCTTTCGTTGGCTCCATTGCTTGACTACTTCCATTTGATGTGTTAGCTGGGCCTGTGAACCTGGTTTTGAGATGGTCAGACTCAGATCTGTGCAGGGTTGATGGGGAAAGCAGTAGATGTTTTGCATGTAATGAGCTGGTTGGTGTTGCCTTCCCATAATGTTTGGATTATCTGATTGGTGCAGGTTGGCCATCGCATGGCGCGTGTTGTACCAGCATGCTTTGCAGCACCGTTTCCATATACGGGAATCCCAACAGCAACTGAAAAAAAACAACAGCAGAAAGTGCCTCCATAGGGAGGACGCCGTCGTAACTGCTCTCCTGTCCCAGATTCAGGCAAAATTACAGACCATGGGAGACAGACTGGGACAAAACCGGCAGCTCATGCCTCTTGCAGGTAAGGGATTAAATAGATACCATTGTCAAGACAACACAGGTGTGTAGAAGACTTTTTACTCTGTGCTGTATCTGCCCTGAGTGTGTTAGTTGGGTCATTGTCGAGCGAGCTGTATTTTCAGCTTAACAGAGTAGTGGAAACTTTTTTCTGCATTTAACCTTGTGCTGTGTCTGTCTTGGGAGTGTTGGATGGGGGCAGTGCTGAGGGAACTTCAGGTTAAAGGAGAAGAGGATGCTTTACTTTCTTTTCATCGGGCGGCACAGTGGTTAGCACTGCTGCCTCACAACACCAGGGACCCTGGTTCGATTCCAGCCTCAGGTGTCTGTGTGGAGTTTGCACATTCTCCCTGTGTCTGCGTGGGTTTCCTCTGGGTGCTCTGATCTCACAGTCCAAAGATGTGCAGGTTAGGTGGCTTGGCAATGCTAAATTGCTCATAGTGTTGAGGAATGTGTAGTTTAGGTGTATTAGTCAGGAGAAATGTAGAGTTACAGGGTGAGGAAGTGGGTCTGGGTGGGATACTCTTTGGAGAGTTGGTGTGGACCTGTTTTCACACTGTAGAGATTCTGTTCTATGATCTGTGAAAAGTAGAGGGAGCTTCACTGTTTTAACCCTGTGCTGTCCCCATTCTGAAGTGTTTGATGGGGAGCGTGTAAAGGAAGCTTTTGTCTGTATCTAACCGTGTCCTTGTACTGGCAGTGTTTAATGAGGACAGTGCAGAGCTGGCTTTACTTACAGTTTAAAAGAGCAGCGAGAAGCTTACTGTGTATCTGACCCAGTACTGTACCTACCCTCGGAGTGTGTGATGGGTACAGTGTCGAGGAACCTTTCCATTCAGTTTGCTTTTAGTTTAAAGGAGTAGAGACAGCTTTACTGTGTATCTAATGCCATGCTGTTATTGTTTGCTGGGGATTGTATCAAGGGACATTTTCTTTCATTTTAAAAGGGTAGATGGAGACTTATTTTCAGTAGAGGTAGCTTTCTTTCTGATTAAAAGTGTTACTCTGGATCTAACCCTCTTGCTATATATGTCCTGCAAGTGGAAGGTGGGTGTACTGACTGTAACAAGAGCAGCCATCTGGATCTCTTATAACATGAGTTCCTTGATTGGGAACTCAAGGACTGTTCATGTTTAAATAAGGAGTGACTTGATGATGTGATACCGCCCTAAATCGAGTTATTTGAAAGTGGACAGTGCAGAGGCAGCTTTACTTTGTGTCTATCCCAGTGCTGTACCTGTGCTGGGAGTCAGCATCTGGTGGTCCTGATGTTTGTCCTGGAAGTGTTAGATGGGGACAGCGTCAAGGAAGCTTTACTTTCCATTTACTACTTGTTTTAAAGAGCCGAATGAGCATTACTCAGTACATTACCCTATGCTGAACCTCCCTTGGAAGTGTTAGATGGAGGCGGTGCCAAGAGATTTCCATTTAGTTTAAAAGAATCGATAAAGCTTTGTTTTTACGTTAAAAGAGCAGAGGGAACATTACTGGCTACCTCATACCGTGCTGGGATTGTTTCATAGAACACAGAAGGGACGCAGCACAACAGTCCTGTGTTTGCTGGCTCAGCAAAAACAAATTACCTGATCTCAGTCCCCTGCT
Source organism: Hemiscyllium ocellatum (assembly GCF_020745735.1). Lineage (NCBI taxonomy): Eukaryota > Metazoa > Chordata > Chondrichthyes > Orectolobiformes > Hemiscylliidae > Hemiscyllium > Hemiscyllium ocellatum. The sequence goes on from NC_083402.1 coordinate 2,775,516, forward strand.
CCGGCCTTTCCCCTGTGGGACAGCAGCTTTTCTCTTTTTCAGGTATTTTATAATTCTCCTTCAGAAGCATCGAGTAAACCGGCCTCCCTTACACTCTCAGACAGTACATCCCAGACCCTAACCCCTCGAGTGACCCTCCCCCTCCCCCCACACTCTCAGACAGTACATCCCAGACCCTAACCCCTCGAGTGAACCTCCCCCTCCCCCACACTCTCAGACAGTACATCCCAGACCCTAACCCCTCGAGTGAACCTCCCCCTCCCCCCACACTCTCAGACAGTACATCCCAGACTCTAATCCCTCGAGTGAACCTCCCCCTCCCCCACACTCTCAGACAGTACATCGCAGACCCTAACCCCTCGAGTGAACCTCCCCCTCCCCCCACACTCTCAGACAGTACATCCCAGACCCTAACCCCTCAAGTGGACCTGTCTCCCCCCAGTCTTTGAAGTAAATGCCATCATTGCATTTGCCTTCCCTATTATGTTGTGAACCTGTAAGGTCTGTGGGAGCTCTCTAAATCACTCTGCTCTAGCTCTCCACAGTCTTTCCAGATTTCTTACCAAAGTGCATGACTTCACACTTTCCCACAATTTCTTCCACCTGCCAGGTTTTTGCCCACACACGTACCCTGTGTATGACCCTGTGAAGACTGGCATATTCACCAGGACCTTTCCAATTATTTTGTGGTATCCACGAACTTGACTCTTGTACATTCAGTTTCTTCATCCAAGTCAGTAATGTGGATTGTAAATAATTATGGCCCTTGTACTAATCTGTGTGCCATTCCACTAGTTACAGGTTGTTATTTTGAAAATGTCCCCTGCTTCTCCCAACACCTTGTTTCTCTGTTCGTCAAATCTATCTTCATGCTAATAGACGACCCTCAGTGCCAGCAGTGTTAATTAACTCATTTAACATTGGCACTTTAAACCCCTTTCTGAAAATGCAACTACATTACACCCACTGATTCCCTTCTATCTATCCTGCTTGTTACAACTTCAAAGAATTCTACAACATTGATTGGGCATGTCTGGGGCTTAATTTATGACCTGCAAAGGAGGAGAATGCAGGGCTACAGGGAGAAGGTGGGCGAATGTTGGGAAAAATGGAACTCTAGTCGTGCACCTTAACCACCCTTTGAAACTATACCACATACACACGGGGTGGTACGGTGGCTCAGTGGTTAGCACTGCTGCCTCACACTGCTTGGGACCCAGGTTCGATTCCCGCCTCAGGCGACTGTCTGTGTGGAGTTTGCACATTGTCCCTGTGTCTGCGTGGGGTTTCTCCGGGCACTCCAGTTTCCACCCACATTTCAAAGGATGTGCTGGTTAGGTGAATTGGCCAGAGCGTTAGGTGCATTAGCTGGGGTAAATGTAAGGAAAATGAATCTTGATGGGTTACTCTTTGGAGGGTTGATGTGGTTTTGTGGGCCTGCTTCCACCCTGTAGGGAATCTCATCTCTACCGTTCAGTTAAAGCTGATCACTGGGGATAAAAGCTGTTATTTCACTGCTCTGTTGTGTCTTGTTTGGAGGTGAGGAGAGCTTTCTTCTGGGCTCGTACCTGGAGGCCGTGCACATCTGGAGAGCTGCGCTTCAAGAGGAGATGGGCAGAGGTAGGTGGACCCAGCTGAAAGTGCAGTTGTAGCGACAGCTCTCCTGTTCTGGGCTGCAGACATTTCATTCATTGTTTCTCTGGATGAAACTCCCTTTCCCCTTGAGCACCCAGAACCCTAGCCTACTGTATCCCTCTCTGTGTTGCTGTGCCCTGTTCAGCTTTCGCCTGGCTTGCTGTTACATCTCTTGGTGTTGTGTTGCTGCCCAGTGCCTCTGGCCTAAGACTGAGTACTCCTCCTGTTTCATTGAATACAGATGGGAGGAGAGTGAGTTACTTACAGACCCGATACAGCCTGGCCATTCTGTACACCCACCTCTACCTCTACAATCTCACAGCTGCTCAAGACTTTTGCGAATACCTTGTAAGACAGATGTTAAACCAAGGTGAGTCCGGGATGTCTCAAGGTAAGATGTATGTCATAGTGTTACAGTGTAGTATATGGCCCTGTGTGTGATATCAGTGTATTGCAGTGTGGGTCTGTGTCTGCAATATTAGCTTGTTACAGCACGGGTCTGTGTGTGTGATGTCAGTGTGTTACAGTGTGGGTCTGTATGTGTATTGTCAGTATATTTCTGTGTGTGTGTGTGTGTGTGTGTGATGTCAGTGTGTTACATTGTGGGTCTGTGTGTGTATTGTCAGTATGTTTCAGTGTGTGTGTGTATTGTCAGTATGTTTCAGTGTGTGTGTGTGTGATGTTAGTGTGTTTCAGTGTGGGTCTGTGTGTGCGATATCAGTGTGTTGCAGTGTGGGTCTGTGTGTGTGATGTCAGTGTGTTTCAGTGTGGGTCTGTGTGTGTGACGTCAGTGTGTTACAGTGTGGGTCTGTGTGTGTATTGTCAGTATATTTCAGTGTGTGTGATGTCAGTGTGTTACAGTGTGGGTCTGTGTGTGTATTGTCAGTATATTTCAGTGTGTGTGTGATGTCAGTGTGTTACATTGTGGGTCTGTGTGTGTATTGTCAGTATGTTTCAGTGTGTGTGTGTGATATCAGTGTGTTGCAGTGTGGGTCTGTGTGTGTGATATCAGTGTGTTTCAGTGTGGGTCTGTGTGTGTGACGTCAGTGTGTTTCAGTGTGGGTCTGTGTGTGTGACGTCAGTGTGTTTCAGTGTGGGTCTGTGTGTGTGATATCAGTGTGTTTCAGTGTGGGTCTGTGTGTGACGTCAGTGTGTTTCAGTGTGGGTCTGTGTGTGTGACGTCAGTGTTTTATAGTGTGGGTCTGTGTGTGTGATGTCAGTGTGGGTCGGTGTGTGTGATGTCAGTGTGTTTCAGTGTGGGTCTGTGTGTGACGTCAGTGTGTTACAGTGTGGGTCTGTGTGTGTGACGTCAGTGTGTTTCAGTGTGGGTCTGTGTGTGTGATGTCAGTGTGTTTCAGTGTGGGTCTGTGTGTGTGATATCAGTGTGTTACAGTGTGGGTCTGTGTGTGTGGCGTCAGTGTGTTTCAGTGTGGGTCTGTGTGTGTGATGTCAGTGTGTTTCAGTGTGGGTCTGTGTGTGTGATATCAGTGTGTTTCAGTGTGGGTCTGTGTGTGTGATATCAGTGTGTTACAGTGTGGGTCTGTGTGTGTGGCGTCAGTGTGTTTCAGTGTGGGTCTGTGTGTGTGATGTCAGTGTGTTTCAGTGTGGGTCTGTGTGTGTGATATCAGTGTGTTTCAGTGTGGGTCGGTGTGTGTGACGTCAGTGTGTTTCAGTGTGGGTCTGTGTGTGTGATGTCAGTGTGTTTCAGTGTGGGTCTGTGTGTGTGATATCAGTGTGTTACAGTGTGGGTCTGTGTGTGTGACGTCAGTGTGTTTCAGTGTGGGTCTGTGTGTGTGATGTCAGTGTGTTTCAGTGTGGGTCTGTGTGTGTGACGTCAGTGTGTTTCAGTGTGGGTCTGTGTGTGTGACGTCAGTGTGTTACAGTGTGGGTCGGTGTGTGTGATGTTAGTGTGTTTCAGTGTGGGTCTGTGTGTGTGATATCAGTGTGATGTCAGTGTGGGTCTGTGTGTGTGATATCAGTGTGTTACAGTGTGGGTCTGTGTGTGTGATGTCAGTGTGTTTCAGTGTGGGTCTGTGTGTGTGATGTCAGTGTGTTCCAGTGTGGGTCTGTGTGTGACGTCAGTGTGTTTCAGTGTGGGTCTGTGTGTGTGACGTCAGTGTTTTATAGTGTGGGTCTGTGTGTGTGATGTCAGTGTGGGTCGGTGTGTGTGATGTCAGTGTGTTTCAGTGTGGGTCTGTGTGTGACGTCAGTGTGTTACAGTGTGGGTCTGTGTGTGCGATGTCACTGTGGGTCGGTGTGTGTGACGTCAGTGTGTTACAGTGTGGGTCGGTGTGTGTGACGTCAGTGTGTTTCAGTGTGGGTCTGTGTGTGTGATGTCAGTGTGTTTCAGTGTGGGTCTGTGTGTGTGACGCCAGTGTGTTTCAGTGTGGGTCTGTGTGTGTGATATCAATGTGTTACAGTGTGGGTCTGTGTGTGTGACGTCAGTGTGTTTCAGTGTGGGTCTGTGTGTGTGATGTCAGTGTGTTTCAGTGTGGGTCTGTGTGTGTGATATCAGTGTGTTTCAGTGTGGGTCTGTGTGTGTGATGTCAGTGTGTTTCAGTGTGGGTCTGTGTGTGTGATGTCAGTGTGTTTCAGTGTGGGTCTGTGTGTGTGACGTCAGTGTGTTTCAGTGTGGGTCTGTGTGTGTGATATCAGTGTGTTTCAGTGTGGGTCTGTGTGTGACGTCAGTGTGTTTCAGTGTGGGTCTGTGTGTGTGACGTCAGTGTGTTATAGTGTGGGTCTGTGTGTGTGATGTCAGTGTGGGTCGGTGTGTGTGATGTCAGTGTGTTTCAGTGTGGGTCTGTGTGTGACGTCAGTGTGTTACAGTGTGGGTCTGTGTGGGTGACGCCAGTGTGTTTCAGTGTGGGTCTGTGTGTGTGATATCAGTGTGTTTCAGTGTGGGTCTGTGTGTGTGATATCAGTGTGTTACAGTGTGGGTCTGTGTGTGTGACGCCAGTGTGTTTCAGTGTGGGTCTGTGTGTGTGATATCAGTGTGTTACAGTGTGGGTCTGTGTGTGTGGCGTCAGTGTGTTTCAGTGTGGGTCTGTGTGTGTGATTTCAGTGTGTTTCAGTGTGGGTCTGTGTGTGTGACGTCAGTGTGTTTCAGTGTGGGTCTGTGTGTGTGATATCAGTGTGTTTCAGTGTGGGTCTGTGTGTGTGACGTCAGTGTGTTTCAGTGTGGGTCTGTGTGTGTGATATCAGTGTGTTTCAGTGTGGGTCTGTGTGTGTGATGTCAGTGTGTTTCAGTGTGGGTCTGTGTGTGTGATGTCAGTGTGTTTCAGTGTGGGTCTGTGTGTGTGACGTCAGTGTGTTTCAGTGTGGGTCTGTGTGTGTGATGTCAGTGTGTTTCAGTGTGGGTCTGTGTGTGTGACGTCAGTGTGTTTCAGTGTGGGTCTGTGTGTGTGATGTCAGTGTGTTTCAGTGTGGGTCTGTGTGTGTGACGTCAGTGTGTTTCAGTGTGGGTCTGTGTGTGTGATGTCAGTGTGTTTCAGTGTGGGTCTGTGTGTGTGATGTCAGTGTGTTTCAGTGTGGGTCTGTGTGTGTGACGTCAGTGTTTTATAGTGTGGGTCTGTGTGTGTGATGTCAGTGTGGGTCGGTGTGTGTGATGTCAGTGTGTTTCAGTGTGGGTCTGTGTGTGACGTCAGTGTGTTACAGTGTGGGTCTGTGTGTGTGACGCCAGTGTGTTTCAGTGTGGGTCTGTGTGTGTGATATCAGTGTGTTACAGTGTGGGTCTGTGTGTGTGGCGTCAGTGTGTTTCAGTGTGGGTCTGTGTGTGTGATATCAGTGTGTTACAGTGTGGGTCTGTGTGTGTGATATCAGTGTGTTTCAGTGTGGGTCTGTGTGTGTGATGTCAGTGTGTTTCAGTGTGGGTCTGTGTGTGTGACGTCAGTGTGGGTCTGTGTGTGTGATATCAGTGTGTTTCAGTGTGGGTCGGTGTGTGTGATGTCAGTGTGTTTCAGTGTGGGTCTGTGTGTGTGACGTCAGTGTGTTTCAGTGTGGGTCTGTGTGTGTGATATCAGTGTGTTTCAGTGTGGGTCTGTGTGTGTGATGTCAGTGTGTTTCAGTGTGGGTCTGTGTGTGTGATGTCAGTGTGTTTCAGTGTGGGTCTGTGTGTGTGACGTCAGTGTGTTTCAGTGTGGGTCTGTGTGTGTGATGTCAGTGTGTTTCAGTGTGGGTCTGTGTGTGTGACGTCAGTGTGTTTCAGTGTGGGTCTGTGTGTGTGATGTCAGTGTGTTTCAGTGTGGGTCTGTGAGTGTGATGTCAGTGTGTTTCAGTGTGGGTCTGTGTGTGTGATGTCAGTGTGTTTCAGTGTGGGTCTGTGTGTGTGATGTCAGTGTATTTCTGTGTGGGTCTGTGTGAGATGTCAGTGTGTTTCAGTGTGGGTCTGTGTGTGTGATGTCAGTGTATTTCTGTGTGGGTCTGTGTGAGATGTCAGTGTGTTTCAGTGTGGGTCTGTGTGTGTGATGTCAGTGTATTTCTGTGTGGGTCTGTGTGAGATGTCAGTGTGGATCTGTGTGTGTGATGTCACTCTGTTTCAGTTTGGATCTGTATGTGTGATGTCAGCGTGTTACAGTGCGGGTCTCTGTGGGCGATCACAGTGTTGCAGTGTGAGTTTGGGTGTAGTTCATGTATTGGCTTTTGCTCTCTCTCTCTCTCTCTCTCATCTATCCAAAGATGTGTGGGTCAGGTGAATTGGCCATGCTAAATTGCCCATAGTGTTAGGTAAGGGGTAAATGTAGGGGTATGGGTGGGTTGCGCTTCGGCGGGTCGGTGTGGACTTGTTGGGCCGAAGGGCCTGTTTCCACACTGTAAGTAATCTAATCTAATCTATCTCTCTCTCTCTCTCTCTCTCTGTCTCGGTCTCGCTCTCTCTCTCTGTCTGTCCCTCTCTGTTGCATTTTGAATTGAGTATCTTTCTGTTCAGAGATGCCTGGGCCGGTACCGGACGTCTCGGTGGTGCTTGATGTTGGGCTGGATGCTGCTCTCGCTGTGATACAATCGCTTGCCCGTTTCATGGCTCTGTACTTCAGTAACCAGCCTGTGTTTGTGATGCCACCTCACCATATCGACACCCTGCCACCTCTACATTACAAAGCAGGTGCGACTGTGTTCTGACATTGCTCAGCGAGATGGCACCAACTGTGCTCAACTGACGGTCAGGGTATTTGCCACTATCTGGACTCCTTGTAATCTGTGCGGAGGATGGGAAGTGGCACCAGAGGATGTGGCATTGTCACAGAGCTGCCTGGGCGAGAAGGGGGTTGGTACTTGCCGGGAGGGTTTGGATGAAGTGTTGGTTGGAATGTTACAGCGCCATCTGGGCGGGGGTCTTTTACATTGAGTCTCCTAAAGGGGTCTAGGAGAAAGTGAGGACGGCAGATGCTGGAGATCAGAGTAGAGGGTATGGTGCTGGCAAAGCACAGCAGGTCAGGCAGCACCTGAGGAGCAGGAGAGTCGATGTTTCGGGCATAAGCCCTTCATCAGGAATGAGGCTTGTGGGCTGGGGCTGAGAGGTAAATGGGAGGGGGAGGAGTGGAGTTGGGGGGAGATAGCTGGGGAGATGGTACACTCAGCCTGCATGCCAGAGCAGGCCTGTCACTGCTGTAACTGTTTGCCATTGTGTTTCTGATCAGGTTGCTTTCCCCGAGTGGTGTTCCTGCGGCAGTGCGGTGTCTCACGGGCAGTACGAGAACAGCAGCTGTCCTCCACCTGGAGTGTGAAGTACACTGTCGAACTGCTGCTGCTCAGCAGGCTGTTTCCTGAAGCTGTCTGGTTTGCCTCCTGTCTTGGGGACTGGAAGAGTTCTGTGGTGCTGGGGCTGGCTTTCAGTCTGCACTGCCAAAACCTCCCTGAGCCTAGCAGGTAAAAGCCTGGTCAACTGCTCCCTCCGACATTGGGGCTTCCTGGCCAGGAACCCAAACTGTGCAGTCTCTCAACAGCCTTGAGAGCCTGGGTCTGGCTTCTCGTACATTATTTGTGAATTGGTCAGTGAATCGAAGATAAGGCAGGGATTGAGCACTTGGTCACTGCGTTACTTGCAAGAGTGTTTTGAAACGACAGAATAGTTTATCAGATAAAAACCAAAAGAACTGTAGATACTTTAAAGCAGAAACAAAAGCAGAAATGACTGGAAAAACTCAGCAGGTTTGGCAGCATCTGTGGAGAGAAATCAGAGTTAATGTTTCAGGTCGAGTGACCCTTCCTCAGCACTGATGGTAGTGAGCAAAATGTTGGATTAAATACAGAAGGTAAGGTGGAGGGAGGGGCTAAGGAGTAAATGATCGGTGCGGATAGAGCCCAAAGAGAGAGAAGGGCAGTTGGACAGACAAGAGAGTGGATACCGATCTGGCTCGGAGAGTTAATGGGGACTGTTCGTGGCTAACAGTAGGTACTGTGTAATGGCAGCTGATGTGATAACAAGGCCTGGGGTGTGGGGTTGAGGTAAGGACACGGGAGAGCTCAAGCCCTAAGGTTGTTCACCTTGATACTAAGTCCGGAAGGCTGCAGGGTCTCCAAGTGGAAAATGAGGTGGTGCTCTCCCAGCTTGTGCTGAGCTTCACCGGAGCACTGCCGCAAGCCTGAGACAGAGATGTTGGCCTGGGAACAGGGTGGTGGGTTGAAGTGACAGGCAGCTGGAAGCTCAGGGTCGTTCTTGGGGCCAGAATGTAGGTGTTCTGTGAAGCAAGTCTATGCTTTGTTTCCCCAATGTGGAGGAGACCACATTGTGAGCAGCGAATGCGATAGACCAGATTGGGTGAAGTGTAGGTAAAGTGCCGCCTCACCTGAAAGATGTCCAGTATTTGGGCAAAGAGAGAGAGATGACATCCTGCAAATGTAGTTCAGGGAGTTAGGGAGGAAGTTGGAAAGCAGGACCTCTCAGGTTATAATCTCAATTACTTCCTGTGTCACGTACCAGTGAGGGTTAGGAATAGGAAGATAGTACAGTTAAATACATGGCTAAAGAGCTGGTGGAGGAGGAAGGGCTTCAGGTATGTGGGTCAATGGGATGTCTTCTGGGGCAGCAGGGACCTGTACAAGAAGGATGGGTTGTATCTAACCTAGAGGGGCACCAATATCCTGGCATGGAGATTTGCTAGTGTCACTCAGGAGGGTTTAACCTCGTGTGGCGGGGGAGGTGGGAGCCAGAGCAATAGCTCAACAAGTGAAAGAACTGAGGTGGAGTCAGAGACTAAGGCCAGTAAGGCTAAGAGGAAGAACAGACAGGGAGAGGCCATTGAACACAGCTGGACTGGTGGTCTAGGGTGGATTTGTTTTAATGTGAGGAGTATGACAGGTAAGGCAGGTGAATTTAGAGCTTAGATTAATACAGGTAACTATGATGTTGTGGTTATTACAAAGACTTAGTTGAGAGAGGGTCAAGACTGGCAGCTTCACAGTTCAGGATTGAGACATTTCTGCAAACTAGAGCAGGATGTAAAATGGTTGGGAGAGTTAGTTACTGATCAGGGAGATTATCACAGTGAGACTGAGGGAGGACACCTTGGAGGGCTTATCCGCTGTGGCCTTACGGGTGGACCTCAGGAATAGGAAGTGCACAGTCACTTTGGGATTATTCTACAGGCCTCCCAACAGCCAGCAAGAGATAGAGAGTAGATAGGGAGGAGGCTGGAAGAACACAGCAAGCCAGGCAGCATCAGGAGGTGCAGAAGTTGACGTTTCGGGTGTTACCCTTCTTCAGGACTGGGGGTGGAATGGAAAGCCTTCGCTGCTCTGTCTACCTGTGACTCCACTTTGAGAGAACCATGCACCTGAACACCAATGTCCCTCTGTTCCACAGCACTCCTTAAGGCCCTACCATTCACTGTGAAACTCCTACCTTGAATTGAGTTTCTAAAATACAAGACCTCACACCTATCTATACTAAACTCCATTTGCCATTTCTCGGCCCACTTTCCCAGCTGATCAAGGTCCTGCTGCAATTTCTGAGAACCTTCCTCTCTGTCCATGGTCCCGCCTATTATAGTGTCATCCTGCCTTGTACATTCCCATCTAAATCACTGATATCGATAACAAACAGCAATGGGCCCAGCACTGACCCCTGAGGCACTCCACTAGTCACAGGCCTCCAGTCCGACAAGCACCCTTCCACTATTACCCTCTGCTCCCCACCATCAAGCCAATGGTGTATCCAATTTCCTACACCCCCATCCCATGTGATCTAACCTTCCAGAGCAGCTGACCATGTGGAACCTTATCGAAGGCCTTATTTAAATCCATATAGACTACATCTACCGCCCTGCCCTTGTCAACCTCCCTGGTCACTTCACCAAAGAACTCTAACAAATCTTTGAGACATTGTCTCCCACTCACAAAGCCATGCTGACTCCTCCTGATCAAACCCTGTCTTTCCAAATCTGTGTATATCTTATCCCTGAGAATCTCTCAAGTACCTTACCCCCACAGATATTAGACCGACTGGTCAATAGTTCCCAGGTTTTTCTTTGCTTCCCTTCTTGAATAAGGACACAGCATTTGCTACCCTCCAGTCTTCTGGGACCTCACCCATGGCTCACAGTGATGCAAAAATATTAGCCAGGGCCCCCGCAATTTTCCTCTCATCTTGGATATATCTGGTCAGTACCAGGAGATGATCCACCTTCCTAGATTTTAATACATCCAACACCTCTACTGTCCCCAAGATATGATCACTAACTTGCTCAAGTTCCCAAGTCTTCACGTCTTTCTCCATGATAAACACAGGGGAGAAATCTTCATTGAGGATCTCGCCTATCTTCTGCAGTCCTACACCGACATGTCCCCTCTGGTACTGGAGGGGTCCTATTCACTATTTCTTTTACCTTTAATGTACTTAAAAAGCCTCCTTGGCTTCCCCCTAATCTTCTTAGCCAAGGCTATCTCGTGCCCCCTTTTTGCCCTCCTGATTTCCTTCTTCAGTAAACTCCTGTACCCCCTGTCTCCCTCCAGGGATTCCCTTCATCCCAGCTGTGCCCGAGCTACGCCTCCTCCTTTCTTCTGGTCAAAGCTTCAATATCTCTTTGTCATCCAGGATTCCCTATTCCTGCCAACCTTGCTGTTTATCCTCACGGGAATGTATAGACCTTGAACTCGAGCTATCTTATTTTCAAATGCCTCCCACTTGCTGGAGGTCCCATTGTCTGCAAACAAACTGCTCCAATCAATCCCTACAAGTTCCTGTCTAATTCCATCAAAATTTGCCTTGCCCCAATTTAGAACTTGATCCTGTGGACCAGTTTTGTCCCTCTCCATAACTATTTTACAATTATTAGAACTATGGTCATTGCTCTCCAAGTGTTTCCCCACTGTCACCTGTCCTGCCCTATTTCCCAAGAGTAGGTCAAATTTTGCCCCTTCCCGAGTAGGACACTCTATGTACTGTTGCTGCTTCCAAAGTAAGGTGATTCACTTTGGTCGGAGTAACCGGAATGCAGATTGCTGGGCTAATGGTAAGATTCTTGGTAGTGTAGATGAACAGAGAGATCTCGGCGTACATGTATGTAGATCCCTGAAAGTTGCCTCCCAGGTTGACCGGGTTGTTAAGAAGGCATACAGTGTTTTAGCTTTTATTGGTAGAGGGATTGAGTTCCGGAACCATGAGGTTATGCTGCAGCTGTACAAAACTCTGGTACGGCCGCACTTGGAGTATTGTGTGCAGTTCTGGTCACTGTATTATAGGAAGAATGTGGAAGCTTTGGAAAGGGTTCAGAAGAGATTTTACATTACATTACATTACAGTGTGGAAACAGGCCCTTCGGCCCAACAAGTCCACACCGACCCGCCGAAGCGTAACCCACCCATACCCCTACATTTACCCCTTACCTACCACTATGGACAATTTAGCATGGCCAATTCACCTGACCCGCACATCTTTGGACTGTGGGAGGAAACCGGAGCACCCGGAGGAAACCCATGCAGACACGGGGAGAATGTGCAAACTTCACACAGAGAGTTGCCTGAGGCGGGAATTGAACCCGGGTCTCTGGTGCTGTGAGGCAGCAGTGCTAACCACTGTGCCACCATACCGCCCACATTTGTTAGGATGTTGCCTGGTATGGAGGGAAGGTCTTATGAGGAAGGTCTGAGGGACTTGAGAGAGAAGAAGGTTGAGAAGTGACTTAATTGAGACATATAAGATAATCAGAGGGTTAGATAGGGTGGGCAGGGAGAGCCTTTTTCCTCAGATGGCGATGTCTAGCACAAGGGGACATCGCTTTAAATTGATGGATGATAGATATGGGACAGACGTCAGAGATAGTAGTAGGGTGTGGAACGCAGTACCTGTAACAGTTGTCGACTTGAGAGAGTGGTGCTGGAAAAGCACAGCAGGTCGGGCAGCATCCAAGGAGCAGGAGAATTGACGTTTTGGGCGAATGCCCTTCATCAGGAAGTCGGAGACTCGCCAGTTGTAAGGGTGTTTAAATGGCTATCGGATAAACGTATGGATGAGAATGGAGTAGTGTAGGTTAGATAGGCTTCAGATTGGTTCCATAGGTCAGCACAACATCAAGGGCCGAAGGGCCTGTACTGCGCTGTAATGTTCTATGTTCTGTACTGCTTGAGGAAATGTTCCTGAACACCTGTAACAAATTCCACCCCATCTGAGCCGTTAACACTGTGGCAGTCTCAGTCTATATTAGGGAAGTTAAAATCCCCTACTATGAAAACCCTATTGCTCCTGCAAGTCTCCACAGTCTCCCTTCACATTTGTCCCTCTAATTCCTGTTGACTATTTGGGGACCTATAATGCAACCCCAACAACATTACCATCCTTTTCTTATTTCAGAGCTCCACCCACAAAGCCTCACTGGATGATTCTTCAGTTATTTCATCTCTGATCACTGCTTTGATACTCGTCCTAATCAGAACTGTAACTCCCTCTCCCCTCCTTCCACCGCCTCTGACCCACCTAAAGCACCTTTACTCTGGCACACTAAGCTGCCAGTCCTGTCCCTCCCTTAGCCAGGTTTCTTTAATGGCTGTAATATCTCAGTCCCACACACCCCTCCATGCCCTGAATTCATCGGCCTGACCTGTCAGCCCTCTTGCATTGAAATATGTGCCATTGAATCTAACAGGTATTCCTTACTCCCTGTCATATTCCAGCCGGACCTATCTCTTTGCTTTACTATTTCTGATTACTGTATCTCCATCCAGCCTCGCACTTGCCTCTGTGCTGTTGAGGATCCCACCCCCCTGCTCATCTAGTTTAAACCCTCCCTTGCAGCACTAACAAAGCTGGCTGCCAAGATATTGGTCCCCTCAGGCTCAGGTGCAACCTGTCCCTCTTGAACAGGTCACCTCTGCCCCAGAAAGCATCTTGGAGACAAACGAAAGTTACTGGGGAAACACAGTTCAATAATACCAGGCCACAGGATTCGATGGGATGTCTCTTTTGCTTCCCAAGACCTTCTGATCTCCTTTGAGGATTCATTCACCTCTCCACAGGAGAAGGATGATGAGCACACTAATTATAATGAGTTGCATTCCTCTTTGAGTTTCTGATCAAAGGCAACTAGGCACAGCAAATGATGGCTGAATAAAGCTGGCTTTCTTCGGGCTTGAGTTGCTTTTAATGCAGAGAGATAGAAGCTGCTTCCCCAGCAGTCTGGAGTCTTCTCCTGCTCTATCACATACACTCATGCAGTTCAGCCACCCCAGAGCCAACCAGGGGACTGGTTGTCAGGCTGATGATTTCTGCCATTCACAAGTCATCACAACTGCATGACCCACTCAGCAATCCTGGAGAAATCACCCATCAGTGCTTTTGCGCCTTATGTCTCCTCCCATACTACTTCCAAAGCAACTGTGTAAACACAACTCATAATGAGTTCCAGTGACTGGTTTTCAGAAGTACAGCTATCCCTTCCACACTCCTTGGTTTGAAAACGATCCTTTTCCTATTTCAGTCAACAATCAAGAATGAAGGAAAATAAGAAAGTGTGGTCTGTCCAACAGCTTGCTTGCTGTTGTAGTCTATGCCACGTAAACTTCGAACATTGCTACAGGTCATTCTGCTAGAACGCGGTTTTTGTCGACGTGGATTCGCTGTAACGCGATTGACAATTAGAGTCACTGTTTCTAAATCTCAAACTTCTAAAATGTGTTGGCTGTAGCGCGATTGCATCACCAACACTTTACCTGTTATTTGTATTGAGCGATTCTTGGATAGCATGGGAGTGCACAGGAATGTGACTATTGTGCTGGAGAAGAAATGACAGTTCTTTATTAACCATTCTGCCAGTCTGTCCTTCCACCTTCCATGATTTATGCTGGTGGACCCCCAGGTCCCTCAGCTCTGCACCCTCTTTAGAATTATACCCTTAATGTTATTGAGTCTTGTTTCACACCTTTCACACTGAGCTTCATCTGTCATCCTCCTGTCAAACCATCAACTTCACAATCTGGACTGAAGTTCCTGGTAGCCTTACATTTGACACCTTTTCAAGTGTTATAGAAACAGAATTAGGCCATTCTGCCCATTGAGCCTGCTCAAACCCTAATCTATGACTGATCATCTCCTCTGCCATTTCCTGCATTATTTCCAGATTCCTTGATGTCATTAGTGATTGAACTCTGAAAGCCCTCTGTGGGAGAGAATTCCTGAGATTCACCATCGTCTGAGCAAAGATATTCTTCCTCCTGTCAGCCTGAAATGGCCAGCTATTTCTGATGGTCTTATTACTGGACTCACCAACCTTTGAAGAGATAACTCCATTCACTCTGTCGCAGTGATATCTCCATCCACCCTGTCGCAGTGATATCTCCACCCAACCTGTCGTGGTGATATCCCCATCCACCCGGTCGCGGTGATATCTCCATCTACTCTGTCGCGGTGATATCTCCATCCACCCGGTCGCGGTGATATCTCCATCCACCCTGTCGCGGTGATATCTCCATCCACCCTGTCGCGGTGATATCTCCATCCACCCTGTCGCGGTGATATCCCCATCCACCCGGTCGCGGTGATATCTCCATCTACTCTGTCGCGGTGATATCTCCATCCACCCGGTCGCGGTGATATCTCCATCCACCCTGTCGTGGTGATATCTACATCCACCCTGTCGCGGTGATATCTGCATCCACCCTGACGCCGTGATATCTCCATCCACCCTGTCGCGGCGATATCTCCATCCACCCTGTCGCGGCGATATCTCCATCCACCCTGTCGCGGCGATATCCCCATCCACCCTGTCGCCGTGATATCTCCATCCACCCTGTCGCGGCGATATCCCCATCCACTCTGTCGCAGTGATATCTCCATCCACCCTGTCGCGGTGATATCTCCATCCACCCTGTCGCGGTGATATCCCCATCCACCCTGTCGCGGTGATATCTCCATCCACTCTGTCGCGGTGATATCTCCATCCACCCTGTCGCGGTGATATCTCCATCCACCCTGTCGCGGTGATATCCCCATCCACCCTGTCGTGGTGATATCTCCACCCACCCTGTCGCGGTGATATCTCCACCCACCCTGTCGCGGTGATATCTCCATCCACCCTGTCGCGGTGATATCTCCATCCACCCTGTCGCGGTGATATCTCCATCCACCCTGTCGCGGTGATATCTCCATCCACCCTGTCGCCGTGATATCTCCATCGACCCTGTCGCGGTGATATCTCCATCCACCCTGTCGCTGTGATATCTCCATCCACCCTGTCGCGGTGATATCTCCATCCACCCTGTCGCGGTGATATCCCCACCCACCCTGTCGCGGTGATATCTCCATCCACCCTGTCGCGGTGATATCTCCATCCACCCTGTCGCGGTGATATCTCCATCCACCCTGTCGCGGTGATATCTCCATCCACCCTGTCGCGGTGATATCTCCATCCACCCTGTCGCGGTGATATCTCCATCCACTCTGTCGCGGTGATATCTCCATCCACCCTGTCGCGGTGATATCTCCATCCACCCTGTCGCGGTGATATCCCCATCCACCCTGTCGTGGTGATATCTCCATCCACCCTGTCGCGGTGATATCTCCACCCACCCTGACGCGGTGATATCTCCATCCACCCTGTCGCGGTGATATCTCCATCCACCCTGTCGCGGTGATATCCCCATCCACCCTGTCGCGGTGATATCTCCATCCACCCTGTCGCGGTGATATCTCCACCCACCCTGTCGCGGTGATATCTCCATCCACCCTGTCGCGGTGATATCTCCATACACCCTGTCGCGGTGATATCTCCATCCACCCTGTCGCCGTGATATCTCCATCCACCCTGTCGCCGTGATATCTCCATCCACCCTGTCGCTGTGATATCTCCATCCACCCTGTCGCGGTGATATCTCCATCCACCCTGTCGCGGTGATATCCCCATCCACCCTGTCGCGGTGATATCTCCATCCACCCTGTCGCGGTGATATCTCCATCCACCCTGTCGCGGTGATATCTCCATCCACCCTGTCGCGGTGATATCTCCATCCACCCTGTCGCGGTGATATCTCCATCCACCCTGTCGCGGTGATATCCCCATCCACCCTGTCGCGGTGATATCTCCATCCACCCTGTCGCGGTGATATCTCCACCCACCCTGTCGCGGTGATATCTCCATCCACCCTGTCGCGGTGATATCTCCATCCACCCTGTCGCGGTGATATCTCCATCCACCCTGTCGCGGTGATATCTCCATCCACCCTGTCGCGGTGATATCTCCATCCACCCTGTCGCCGTGATATCTCCATCCACCCTGTCGCGGTGATATCTCCATCCACCCTGTCGCCGTGATATCTCCATCCACCCTGTCGCGGTGATATCTCCATCGACCCTGTCGCGGTGATATCTCCATCCACCCTGTCGCTGTGATATCTCCATCCACCCTGTCGCGGTGATATCTCCATCCACCCTGTCGCGGTGATATCCCCATCCACCCTGTCGCGGTGATATCTCCATCCACCCTGTCGCGGTGATATCTCCATCCACCCTGTCGCGGTGATATCTCCATCCACCCTGTCGCGGTGATATCTCCATCCACCCTGTCGCGGTGATATCTCCATCCACCCTGTCGCGGTGTTATCCCCATCCACCCTGTCGCGGTGATATCTCCATCCACCCTGTCGCGGTGATATCTCCATCCACCCTGTCGCGGTGATATCTCCATCCACCCTGTCGCGGTGATATCTCCATCCACCCTGTCGCGGTGATATCTCCATCCATCCTGTCGCGGTGATATCTCCATCCACCCTGTCGCGGTGATATCTCCATCCACCCTGTCGCGGTGATATCTCCATCCACCCTGTCGCGGTGATATCTCCATCCACCCTGTCGCGGTGATATCCCCATCCACCCTGTCGCGGTGATATCTCCATCCACCCTGTCGCGGTGATATCTCCACCCACCCTGTCGCGGTGATATCTCCATACACCCTGTCGCGGTGATATCTCCATACACCCTGTCGCAGTGATATCTCCATCCACCCTGTCGCCGTGATATCTCCATCCACCCTGTCGCCGTGATATCTCCATCCACCCTGTCGCGGTGATATCTCCATCCACCCTGTCGCTGTGATATCTCCATCCACCCTGTCGCGGTGATATCTCCATCCACCCTGTCGCGGTGATATCCCCATCCACCCTGTCGCGGTGATATCTCCATCCACCCTGTCGCGGTGATATCTCCATCCACCCTGTCGCGGTGATATCTCCATCCACCCTGTCGCGGTGATATCTCCATCCACCCTGTCGCGGTGATATCTCCATCCACCCTGTCGCGGTGATATCCCCATCCACCCTGTCGTGGTGATATCTCCATCCACCCTGTCGCGGTGATATCTCCACCCACCCTGTCGCGGTGATATCTCCATCCACCCTGTCGCGGTGATATCTCCATCCACCCTGTCGCGGTGATATCTCCATCCACCCTGTCGCCGTGATATCTCCATCCACCCTGTCGCCGTGATATCTCCATCCACCCTGTCGCCGTGATATCTCCATCCACCCTGTCGCCGTGATATCTCCATCCACCCTGTCGCGGTGATATCTCCATCGACCCTGTCGCGGTGATATCTCCATCCACCCTGTCGCTGTGATATCTCCATCCACCCTGTCGCGGTGATATCTCCATCCACCCTGTCGCGGTGATATCTCCATCCACCCTGTCGCGGTGATATCCCCATCCACCCTGTCGCGGTGATATCTCCATCCACCCTGTCGCGGTGATATCTCCATCCACCCTGTCGCGGTGATATCTCCATCCACCCTGTCGCGGTGATATCTCCATCCACCCTGTCGCGGTGATATCTCCATCCACCCTGTCGCGGTGTTATCCCCATCCACCCTGTCGCGGTGATATCTCCATCCACCCTGTCGCGGTGATATCCCCATCCACCCTGTCGCGGTGATATCTCCATCCACCCTGTCGCGGTGATATCTCCATCCACCCTGTCGCGGTGATATCTCCATCCACCCTGTCGCGGTGATATCTCCATCCACCCTGTCGCGGTGATATCTCCATCCACCCTGTCGCGGTGATATCTCCATCCACCCTGTCGCGGTGTTATCCCCATCCACCCTGTCGCGGTGATATCTCCATCCACCCTGTCGCGGTGATATCTCCATCCACCCTGTCGCGGTGATATCTCCATCCACCCTGTCGCGGTGATATCTCCATCCACCCTGTCGCGGTGATATCTCCATCCATCCTGTCGCGGTGATATCTCCATCCACCCTGTCGCGGTGATATCTCCGAGTAAAAAATGAGGTCTGCAGATGCTGGAGATCACAGCTGCAAATGTGTTGCTGGTCAAAGCACAGCAGGTTAGGCAGCATCTCAGGAATAGAGAATTCGACGTTTCGAGCATAAGCCCTTCATCAGGAATAAGAGAGAGTAGCCAAGCAGGCTAAGATAAAAGGTAGGGAGGAGGGACTAGGGGGAGGGGCGATGGAGATGGGATAGGTGGAAGGAGGTCAAGGTGAGGGTGATCAGAGGAGATGACCTGGGGGGTGCAGTGAGAGAGGGACTCACTGAAATCCTTGTGTAATAAGAGAGAGTAGCCAAGCAGGCAGTGATATCTCCATCCACCCTGTCGCAGTGATATCTCCATCCACCCTGTCGCGGTGATATCTCTGTCCACCCTGTCGCGGTGATATCTCCATCCACCCTGTCGCTGTGATATCCCCATCCACCCTGTCGCGGTGATATCTCCATCCACCCTGTCGCGGTGATATCTCCATCCACCCTGTCGCGGTGATATCTCCATCCACCCTGTCGCTGTGATATCTCCATCCACCCTGTCGCGGTGATATCTCCATCCACCCTGTCGCGGTGATATCTCCATCCACCCTGTCGCGGTGATATCCCCATCCACCCTGTCGCGGTGATATCTCCATCCACCCTGTCGCTGTGATATCATTAGTTGCCTGGTTTTGAGTTGGAATGAGGATGACAAACCTGTTTCTCGGGCAGTGGGGTTGTGCAGGAGCCATTACAGTCCTGCGTGTGAGTGTGAATGTGTCAGAGTTTGTCAATGTGAGTGTGTGTGTCTGTGGGTTTGTGTGTGTGTGTGTGCATGTATGTGCAAGTCTGTCTCAGTGGGTGTGTCCTATCTTTGGGGAAGGTTGTGGGACGGGCAATAGCTTTGGAATTGGTGTTGTTTGAATTTGCATGAATTGGTGTTTCAGAAGGAACTGGCGGATCCTGCATTTACCTGCGGCCCTGCAGCCCTCCCGAATCTTCCAGGATAAACTGCAGGCTCTACTGGGCTGTGCCCACCTCAGGGTGGTCTCTGTGGATGGCTGCACCATGGCATCAGGAAATGACTCAAAACAATCTACAGGTGAGTTGGCAACAGAATCAGCGCTCCCCCCAACTGGGTCAATATTGCAGAGAGCAGGAACCACTTGGGCGTTGCAGTGGGATAGCTTCTCTGTAGCAGGTTGAATGAGGGGTTGAGTCAGTGATGGGGGATTGGAGTGGTGCTGGAAAAGCACAGCAGGTCAGGCAGCATCCGAGGAGCTGGGAAATCGACGTTTTGGGCAAAAGCCCTTCATCAAGAATAGAGGCAGGAAGCCTCCGGGATGGAGAGGTAAATGAGAGGAGGGTGGGGTTGGGGTTGGGGGTGGGGGTGGGGGTGGGGAGGAAGTAGCGCAGAGTACAATAGGTGAGTGGGGGAAGACGATGAAGGTGATAGGTCAGGGAGGAGGGTCTGGTGGATAGGTGGGAAGGGAGAAAGGTAGGTCGGGCAGGTCCTGAGGGCGGTGCTGAGCTGGAAGGTTGGAGCTGGGGTGAGGTGGGGGAAGGGGAAATGAGGAAACTGGTGTCCGGTTGTCAGTTCCAGCTGTCCGCACCAGTGGCCGGTATATTGGGTCCAGGTCGATGTGCTTGTTGATTGAATCTGTGGATGAGTGCCATGCCTCTAGGAATTCCCTGGCTGTTCTGTTTGGCTTGTCCTATAATAGTAATGTTGTCCCAGTCGAATTCATGTTGCTTGTCATCTGAGTGTGTGACTACTAGGGATAGCTGGTCGTGTCGTTTCGTTTCGTGGCTAGTTGGTGTTCATGGATGCAGATCGTTCACTGTCTTCCTGTTTGTCCTATGTAGTGTTTTGTGCAGTCCTTGCATGGGATTTTGTACACTACATTGGTTTTGCTCCTGCTGGGTATCGGGTCCTTCGTCCTGGTGAGTTGTTGTCTGAGAGTGGCTGTTGGTTTGTGTGCTGTTTTGAGTCCTAGTGGTCGCAGCAGTCTGGCTGTCAGTTCCGAAATGCTCCTGATGTGTGGGAGTGTGGCTAGTCCTTTGGGTTGTGGCATGTCCTCATTCCATTGTCTTTCCCTTAGGCATCTGTTGATGAAATTGCGGGGGTATCCGTTTTTGGTGAATACATTGTAGAGGTGTTCTTCTTCCTCTTTTTGCAGTTCTGGTGTACTGCAGTGTGTTGTGGCCCTTTTGAACAGTGTCTTGATGCAACTTCTTTTGTGTTTGTTGGGATGGCTGCTTTCGTAGTTCAGGATTTGGTCTGTGTGTGTGGCTTTCCTGTGTACCTTTGTGGTGAATTCTCCGTTCGGTGTTCACTGTACCATCACGTCTAGGAATGGGAGCTGGTTGTCCTTTTCTTCCTCTCTAGTGAATCGGATTCCTGTGAGTGTAGCGTTGATGATCCGGTGTGTGTTCTCTATTTCTGTGTTTTTAATGATTACAAAGGTTTCATCCACATATCTGACCCAGAGTTTGGGTTGAATTTGCGGTAAGACTGTTTGTTCTAACCTTTGCATTACCGCTTCTGCTATGAGTCCCGAGATGGGTGAGCCCATGGGTGTGCCAGTGATTTGTTCATATGTTTGGTTGTTGAATGTGAAGTATGTTGTGAGGCACAGCTCCAGTAGTTTGAGTATGGCGTCTTTGTTGATAGGTTCAACGTCCTGTTGTCTGTTCTGTATGTCCAGCAGGTTGGCTATTGTTTCTCTGGCTAGAGTTTTGTCGATAGAAGTGAACAGTGCCGTCACATCGAATGAGGTCATGGTTTCTTCCTTGTCTATGTGTACATTTCTGATGATGTCCAAGAATTCCTGTGTTGATTGTATAGAGTGTCTGGATCCACTGATCAGGTGTTTCAGTTTCTGCTGTAGCTCTTTAGAACATAGAACATAGAACAATACAGCACAGAACAGGCCCTTCGGCCCACGATGTTGTGCCGAACATCTATCCTAGATTAAGCACCCATCCATGTACCTATCCAATTGCCGCTTAAAGGTCGCCAATGATTCTGACTCTACCACTCCCACAAGCAGCGCATTCCATGCCCCCACCACTCTCTGGGTAAAGAACCCACCCCTGACATCTCCCCTATACCTTCCACCCTTCACCTTAAATTTATGTCCCCTTGTAATACTCTGTTGTACCCGGGGAAAAAGTCTCTGACTGTCTACTCTATCTATTCCTCTGATCATCTTATAAACCTCTATCAAGTCACCCCTCATCCTTCGCCGTTCCAACGAGAAAAGGCCTAGCACTCTCAACCTATCCTCGTACAACCTATTCTCCATTCCAGGCAACATCCTGGTAAATCTTCTCTGCACCCTCTCCAAAGCTTCCACATCTTTCCTAAAGTGAGGCGACCAAAATTGCACACAGTACTCCAAATGTGGCCTAACCAAAGTCCTGTACAGCTGCAACATCACCTCACGACTCTTGAATTCAATCCCTCTGCTAATGAACGCTAATACACCATAGGCCTTCTTACAAGCTCTATCCACCTGAGTGGCAACTTTCAAAGATCTATGTACATAGACCCCAAGATCCCTCTGTTCCTCCACCTGACTGAGAACCCTACCGTTAACCCTGTATTTTGCATTCTTATTTGTCCTTCCAAAATGGACAACCTCACACTTGACAGGGTTGAACTCCATCTGCCACTCCTCAGCCCAGCTCTGCATCATATCTAAGTCCCTTTTCAGCCGACAACAGCCCTCCTCACTATCCACAACTCCACCAATCTTCGTATCATCTGCAAATTTACTAACCCACCCTTCGACTCCCTCATCCAAGTCATTAATAAAAATTACAAGCAGCAGAGGACCCAGAACTGATCCCTGCGGAACTCCACTTGTAACTGGGCTCCAGGCTGAATATTTACCATCTACCACCACTCTCTGACTTCGACCGGTTAGCCAGTTTTCTATCCAATTGGCCAAATTTCCCTCTATCCCATGCCTCCTGACTTTCCGCATAAGCCTACCATGGGGAACCTTATCAAATGCCTTACTAAAATCCATGTACACTACATCCACTGCTCTACCCTCATCCACATGCTTGGTCACCTCCTCAAAGAACTCAATAATACTTGTAAGGCAAGACCTACCCCTCACAAATCTGTGCTGGCTGTCCCTAATCAAGCAGTGTCTTTCCAGATACTCATAAATCCTATCCCTCAGTACCCTTTCCATTACTTTGCCTACCACGGAAGTAAGACTAACTGGCCTGTAATTCCCGGGGTTATCCCTATTCCCTTTTTTGAACAGGGGCACAACATTCGCCACTCTCCAGTCCCCTGGTACCACCCCCGTTGTCAGTGAAGACGAAAAGATCATTGCCAACGGTACTGCAATTTCCTCTCTTGCTTCCCACATAATCCTAGGATATATCCCGTCAGGCCCGGGGGACTTGTCTATCCTCAAGTTGTTCAAAATGTCCAACACATCTTCCTTCCTAACAAGTATCTCTTCTAACTTACCAGTCCGTTTCACACTCTCCTCTTCAACAATACGGTCCCTCTCGTTCGTAAATACTGAAGAAAAGTACTCATTCAAGACCTCTCCTATCTCTTCCGACTCAATACCCAGTCTCCCACTACTGTCCTTGATCGGACCTACCCTCGTTCTCGTCATTCTCATGTTTCTCACATACGCATAAAATGCTTTGGGGTTATCCTTGATCCTACCCACCAAAGATTTTTCATGCCCTCTCTTAGCTCTCCTAATCCCTTTCTTCAGCTCCCTCTTGGCTATCCTGTATCCCTCCATTGCCCTGTCTGAACCCTGTTTCCTCAACCTTATGTAAGCCTCCTTCTTCCTCTTTACTAAACATTCAACCTCTCTCGTCAACCAAGGCTCCCTCACACGACCATCTCTTTCCTGCCTGACAGGTACATGCATATCAAGGACACGTCATATCTGTTCCTTGAAAAGGTTCCACATTTCCACCACATCCTTCCCTGACAGCCTATGCTCCCAACTTATGCTCCTCAGATCCTGTCTTGCAGCATCGTATTTACCCTTCCCCCAATTGTAAAACCTACCCTGTTGCACACACCTATCTCTCTCCATAACCAAGGTGAAAGTCACAGAATTGTGGTCACTATCACCAAAATGCTCACCCACTATCAAGCCCATCAGCCAGTTTGTGTGATGGTGTCCCTGGTAGTGATACTATGGGTCTGAGTAGGATGTCTGGTTTGTGCACTTTAGGTAGTCCATAGAATCTGGGGTTGTTGTTGCTTTCAGGTTTCATTCTCTGTAGATCAAACCTGGTTATCTGTCCATTTTTTTTGTAGGTTCCTCAGTGTGTTGTTCATTCTATTGGTGAACTGTGGGGTGGGGTCCAACTCCCTCTTTTGGTAGGTGTTGGTTTCTGCAAGTAGTTGTTACATTTTTTGGATGTAGTCTGCTTTGCCAAGGATGACCGTCATTCTGCCTTTGTCTGCTGGTAGTATGGTTATGTTCTTATTGTTTCTTAGTGATTTCAGTGCTTCCCTCTCCTTGGTGTTGAGGTTATGTGTTTGTCTTTTCCTTGTTATCAGGGGTACGATACTTTGTCTCACTGTTTGTTGTGTCTCTTCTGTCAGTCCATTGTTCCTGAGTGTGCATTCTAGTGCTGCTAGGAAGTCTGCTGTCTTGGCGTCCCTGTGGTTGTAGTTGAGTCCCTTGGCCAGTATTGTTCTTTCCGTGTCTGTGAGCTGTCAGTGGGAGAGGTGTCTAACCCAGGTGTGTGTTGTGGTGTCCTCTCTGTTGTGTGTTAGCTGTTGTATATGGAGCTGTGGGAGAGCGATTAAATTGGGGGGTGTGGAGTCAGTGATGAGGGGGGAGAATGTACAGGGCTCCTCACCTCTGTCGTGAAAGGTATACACCATCGCTCAAACTGCATTGTCAGCAGACTCTGCCGGGTGCTCCTTTCCCTGGGGTCAGTCTGAACGGTGTCTGAGAACCTGTCTCTGATCTTGGGAGAAGGTACAGTGTATGATGCAGTCCATGATGGATTTGCCACTTGCATGTGCCATGAAATCTGCTCTTTCTACATTTCTGTCCATATTTTACAGATTCCATTGAGGAAGGGGATGAAGATGTGTTGTTTCTCTCAGTCCAGGAGATTTTGAGAGCAGCGGGAATGGTCAATGCAGATGTGCTGACAGAGACCTTTCAACTTTTGATGGATGCAGCAAAGGAGCATGGGAGCACCCTGCCTGGGCTGGTTCCTGATGGCCAGTACCTCCCTGCACCTCCGTTATATTGTCCTCAACCTGCTATTGACACGGAGGTGAGTGTGGTGATCAGGGAATACGGTGACACGGAGGTGAGTGTGGTGATCAGGGAATACGGTGACACGGAGGTGAGCGTGGTGATCAGGGAATACGGTGACACGGAGGTGAGCGTGGTGATCAGGGAACACAGTGACACGGAGGTGAGTGTGGTGATCAGGGAACACAGAGACACGGAGGTGAGTGTGGTGATCAGGGAATACGGTGACACGGAGGTGAGTGTGGTGATCAGGGAACACGGTGACACGGAGGTGAGTGTGGTGATCAGGGAATACGGTGACACGGAGGTGAGCGTGGTGATCAGGGAACACAGTGAGACGGCGGTGAGTGTGGTGATCAGGGAACACGGTGACACGGAGGTGAGCATGGTGATCAGGGAATACGGTGACACGGAGGTGAGTGTGGTGATCAGGGAACACAGTGAGACGGAGGTGAGTGTGGTGATCAGGGAACACAGTGAGACGGCGGTGAGTGTGGTGATCAGGGAACACGGTGACACGGAGGTGAGCATGGTGATCAGGGAATACGGTGACACGGTGGTGAGTGTGGTGATCAGGGAACACAGTGAGACGGCGGTGAGCGTGGTGAGCAGGGAACACAGTGAGACGGCGGTGAGTGTGGTGATCAGGGAACACAGTGACACGGAGGTGAGTGTGGTGATCAGGGAACACAGTGAGACGGCGGTGAGTGTGGTGATCAGGGAACACAGTGACACGGAGGTGAGTGTGGTGATCAGGGAACACAGTGAGACGGCGGTGAGTGTGGTGATCAGGGAACACAGTGACACGGAGGTGAGTGTGGTGATCAGGGAACACAGTGAGACGGCGGTGAGCGTGGTGAGCAGGGAACACAGTGACACGGAGGTGAGTGTGGTGATCAGGGAACACAGTGAGACGGAGGTGAGTGTGGTGAGCAGGGAACACAGTGAGACGGAGGTGAGTGTGGTGAGCAGGGAACACAGTGACACGGAGGTGAGTGTGGTGATCAGGGAACACGGTGACACGGAGGTGAGTGTGGTGAGCAGGGAACACAGTGACACGGAGGTGAGCGTGGTGAGCAGGGAACACAGTGAGACGGAGGTGAGTGTGGTGATCAGGGAACACAGTGAGACGGAGGTGAGTGTGGTGATCAGGGAACACAGTGAGACGGCGGTGAGTGTGGTGATCAGGGAACACGGTGACACGGAGGTGAGCATGGTGATCAGGGAATACGGTGACACGGTGGTGAGTGTGGTGATCAGGGAACACAGTGAGACGGCGGTGAGCGTGGTGAGCAGGGAACACAGTGAGACGGCGGTGAGTGTGGTGATCAGGGAACACAGTGACACGGAGGTGAGTGTGGTGATCAGGGAACACAGTGAGACGGCGGTGAGTGTGGTGATCAGGGAACACAGTGACACGGAGGTGAGTGTGGTGATCAGGGAACACAGTGAGACGGCGGTGAGTGTGGTGATCAGGGAACACAGTGACACGGAGGTGAGTGTGGTGATCAGGGAACACAGTGAGACGGCGGTGAGCGTGGTGAGCAGGGAACACAGTGACACGGAGGTGAGTGTGGTGATCAGGGAACACAGTGAGACGGAGGTGAGTGTGGTGAGCAGGGAACACAGTGAGACGGAGGTGAGTGTGGTGAGCAGGGAACACAGTGACACGGAGGTGAGTGTGGTGATCAGGGAACACGGTGACACGGAGGTGAGTGTGGTGAGCAGGGAACACAGTGACACGGAGGTGAGCGTGGTGATCAGGGAACACGGTGAGACGGAGGTGAGCGTGGTGATCAGGGAACACAGTGACACGGAGGTGAGTGTGGTGATCAGGGAACACGGTGACACGGAGGTGAGCGTGGTGATCAGGGAACACAGTGACACGGAGGTGAGTGTGGTGATCAGGGAACACAGTGAGACGGAGGTGAGTGTGGTGATCAGGGAACACAGTGACACGGAGGTGAGTGTGGTGAGCAGGGAACACAGTGACACGGAGGTGAGCGTGGTGATCAGGGAACACAGTGACACGGAGGTGAGTGTGGTGATCAGGGAACACAGTGAGACGGAGGTGAGTGTGGTGATCAGTGAACACAGTGATGCCGAGTTCCCCCAGGCCTGAGTTACTGATTAATCTCCCCAGTGTATGGTCACTGTCAGTGTTTCTTATTCCTGCCCCGCTCTCCCTGGAACGTCAGGCTTTTGGATTCTTGGATCAGATGTGTACATCGTGGGCACAGGCAGCATTTGATGCCCATAGTTTCGGTGCAGTGGTTGGTTTGTCTCACTCAGCCATTTCACAGGGTGCTGAAGAGAATAAAACACATTGTTGTATGAATTCACACGTAGGCAAAATGGGGAGCGGGAAATAGGTTTGTTCCTGAATGGACATAAATGAACCCGATGGGTTTTTATGACAATGTTACATGGTCACTTGCATTAGCGCAGCCTCAGAGTGAAGGGCTGACCGCTGAGAATGAAGATGTGGAGGAATTTCTTCAGCCAATGGCTGGGGAATCTGTGGCTCTCATTGCTGTAGAGAGCTATGGAGGGCAAGTCATTGTGTGTATTTAAGACAGAGTAGATGGATTCTTGATGAGTGAGAGATCAAGGGTTATGGGGAGAAGACGGGACAAGGAGCTGGTGAAACATAGCAGGCAGGATTGGATGGTGAAGCTGACTCACTCTGCCCAATGGTCTCATCCTGCTCTTCTCTGTTATGGTCATATTATACTAGCTGTCTTATTTCCACATTTCATTCCAATCACATTTGAACCAATCCATGAGGCATTAGCCTCAGCCTTGGGATACCTCGTCCAATGACATGACCAACCATAACCACCTCCCCCTGTTGGGTGTGTTTGTGACGAGCATTACCAGAAGAACATGAGATACCAGGGAATACCCCCTGATGAGGCGTGTATAACGATTAATGACGTGCAGTGTTGCAGTGCAGGTGGACAGTCCTTATGGTTCTTAAAAATCACACGGATTCCCCCAAGCTGCGGCCATCAGAGCAGGTGTGACAGAGTTTCTGGAAGTCAGGAGACATGGGAAAGACTAGACTGCCATTGGAAGCTAAGGGTTTGGGTTCTAACTGTGGCAGATTGCAGCAAGGACAATGAGCAGTCAGACTGGATGACATCTGTAGAACTCCCCAGTTTATGCTTTGTCCTCTCGCTTATACACAGTTTCTTATCTGGATTAATATTTCTGCAGATATGGAATTAATTCTCAATCTCTTCCGCCTTCAGAGCACTGCTCAGGATTCCGGATTATACGCAGAGAAAGCTGCTCGGCACAAATTGTCAGACATCATCCAGCGGCACCTTCTGCTATTCAGGGCTGCTCGCTGCTCGCTGCCAGCAGCACACTGGTACATCAACAAACTCCGATCTGCTCAGAAGGTCATGAATAAGGTAAATCCGAATAGCCAGAGGCACTCCCAACGAGAGACGAGCAGTTCCTGCCTCATCTGTGTCTCCCTCAGGCCTTTTAAAGGCAAAAATAGTCAGCAGCCCAATTGAATACAAAATGAGCTTGAAGTAGGAGGCAGAGGGTAATGGTGGAGGGTGGTTGTTCAGCCTGGGGGCCTGTCACCAGCAGTGTTCCACAGGGATCGGTATTAGATCCATTGTGGTTTGTCATTGAAATGAATGATTTGGATGAGAATATTGGAGGTATGTTTAATAAGTTTGCAGATGTCACCAATATTCGTGGTATAGTGGACAGCGAAGAAGGTTATCTAAGATTAAAACGAGATCTTGATCAGTTGGGTCAATGGGCTGAGAAATGGCGGATGGAGTTTAATCCTGACCATGAATTCAAGATGTTGCATTTTGGTCAAACAAACAAGGGCCAGACTTATATAATTAATGGTAGGGCCCTGGGGAACGTCGTAGAAAAGAGAGGAGCAACAATTCAGGTCCATAGCTGTTTGAAATTTGAATCACATGTAGTCAGGGCGGTTGTGAAGGTATTTGACGTGTTTGTCTTCCTTGCTGAGACCTTTGAGAATAGGAGTTAGGAGATCATGTTGAGGTTGTACAGGATGTAGGTGTGGGAAAAACATGGACTGCAGATGCTGGAAACCAGAGTCTAGATCAGAGTGGTGCTGGAAAAGCACAGCAGGTCAGGCAGCATCCGAGGAGCAGGAAAATCGACGTTTCAGACAAAAGCCCTTCATCAGGAATAGAGGCAGGAAGCCTCCAGGGTGGAGAGATAAATGAGAGGGGGGGGCAAAAGTAGAAGAGTACAATAGGTGAATGGGGGTGGGGATGGGGGTGATAGGTCAGAGAGGAGGGTGGAGTGGATCGGTGGAAAGGAAGATAAGCAGGTAGGACAGGTCATGAGGGTGGTGCTGGAAGGTTGGAGCTGGGGTGAGGTGGGTGAAGGAGAAATGAGGAAGCTGGTGAAGTCCACATTGATGCCCTGGGGTTGAAGTGTTCCGAGGTGGAAGATGAGGCGTTCTTCCTCCAGGCATCTGGTGGCGAGGCCCAGGACCTCCATGTCCTCGACAGAGTGGAAGGGGGAGTTAAAGTGTTTGACCACAGGGCAGTGGGGTTGATTGGTGCAGGTATCCCAGAGATATTCCCTGAAGCGCTCTGCATGGAGGCATCCAGTCTCCCCAATGTAGAGGAGACCGCATCGGGAGCAACGGATACAATAAATGATATTAGTGGATGTGCAGGTAAAACTTTGATGGATGTGGAAGGCTCCTTTGGGGCCTTGGATAGAGGTGAGGGAGGAGGTGTGGGCACAGGTTGTACAGTTCCTGCGGTGGCAGGGGAAAGTGCCAGGATGGGAGGGTGGGTTGTAGGGAGGGAGTGGACCTGACCAGGTAGTCACGGAGGGAACGGTCTTTGAGGAAGGTGGAAAGGGGTGGGGAGGGAAATATATCCCTGGTGGTGGGGTCCATTTGGAGGTGGCGGAAATGTCAGCGGATGATTTGGTTTATGCGAAGGTTGGTAGGGTGGAAGGTCAGCACCAGGGGCGTTCTGTCCGTGTTACGGTTGGAGGGGTGGGGTCTGAGGGCAGAGGCGCGGGATGTGGACGAGATGCGTTGGAGGGCATCTTTAACCATGTGGGAAGGGAAATTGCGGTCTCTAAAGAAGGAGGCCATCTGGTGTGTTCTGTGGTGGAACTGGTCCTCCTGGGAGCAGATACGGCGGAGGTGGAGGAATTGGGAATACAGGATGGCATTTTTGCAGGAGGTAGGGTGGGAAGAGGTGTAATCCAGGTAGCTGTGGGAGTCGGTGGGTTTGTAAAAAATGTCAGTGTCAAGCTGGTCGTCATTAATGGAGCTGGAGAGGTC
Organism: Hemiscyllium ocellatum; assembly: GCF_020745735.1. NCBI lineage: Eukaryota > Metazoa > Chordata > Chondrichthyes > Orectolobiformes > Hemiscylliidae > Hemiscyllium > Hemiscyllium ocellatum. The sequence continues at coordinate 2,805,418 of NC_083402.1, forward strand.
CAGGAAGGGGAGGGAGGTGTCAGAGATGTTGGAATAGGTTATCCTTACTTCAGTTGTTGGTAAAGTGTTGGAAAAGGTTATAAGAGATAGGATTTATTATCATCTAGAAAAGAATAAGTTGATTAGGGATAGTCAGCACGGTTTTGTGAAGGGTAGGTCGTGCCTCACAAACCTTATTGAGTTCTTTGAGAAGGTGACCAAACAGGTAGATGAGAGTAAACCGGTTGATGTGGTGTATATGGATTTCAGCAAGGCGTTTGATAAGGTTCCCCACAGTAGGCTATTGTACAAAATGCGGAGGAATGGGATTGTGGGAGATATAGCAGTTTGGATCAGTAATTGGCTTGCTGAAAGAAGACAGAGGATGGTGGTTGATGGGAAATGTCCATCCTGGAGTCCAGTTACCAGTGGTGTACCGCAAGGGTCAGTGTTGGGTCCACTGCTGTTCATCATTTTTATAAGTGACCTGGATGAGGGCGTAGAAGGGTGGGTTAGTAAATTTGCAGACGACACTAAGGTCGGTGGAGTTGTGGATAGTGACGAAGGATGTTGTAGGTTACAGAGAGACATGAATAAGCTGCAGAGCTGGGCTGAGAGGTGGCAAATGGAGTTTAATGCGGACAAGTGTGAGGTGATTCACTTTGGTCGGAGTAACCGGAATGCAAAGTACTGGGCTAATGGTAAGATTCTTGGTAGTGTAGATGAGCAGAGAGATCTCGGTGTCCAGGTACACAGATCCTTGAAAGTTGCCACCCAGGTTGACAGGGTTATTAAGAAGGCATATAGTGTTTTAGCTTTTATTAATAGAGGGATCGAGTCTGTGGGCGGCACGGTGGCACAGTGGTTAGCACTGCTGCCTCACAGCACCTGAGACCCGGGTTCATTTCCCGACTCAGGTGACTGACTGTGTGGAGTTTGCACGTTCTCCCCGTGTCTGCGTGGGTTTCCTCCGGGTGCTCCGGTTTCCTCCCACAGTCCAAAGATGTGCGGGTCAGGTGAATTGGCCACGCTAAATTGCCCGTAGTGTTAGGTAAGGGGTAAATGTAGGGGTATGGGTGGGTTTCGCTTCGGCGGGTCGGTGTGGACTTGTTGGGCCGAAGGGCCTGTTTCCACACTGTAAGTCTAATCTAAAACCATGAGGTTATGCTGCAGCTGTACAAAACTCTGGTGCGGCTGCACTTGGGGTATTGTGTACAGTTTTGGTCACCGCATTATAGGAAGGATGTGGAAGCTTTGGAAAGGGTGCAGAGGAGATTTACCAGGATGTTGTCTGGTATGGAGGGAAGGTCTTAGGAGGAAAGGCTGAGGGACTTGAGGCTGTTATCGTTAGAGAGAAGAAGGTTGAGAGGTGACTTTTGAGACATATAAGATAATCAGAGGGTTAGATAGGGTGGACAGGGAGAGCCTTTTTCCAAGTATGGTGACGATGAGCACGAGGGGGCATAGCTTTAAATTGAGGGGTGATAGATATAGGACAGATGTCAGAGGTAGTTTCTTTACTCAGAGAGTAGTAAGGGTATGGAATGCTTTGCTTGCAACAGTAGTAGATTCGCCAACTTTAAGTACATTTAAGTTGTTAATGGACAAGCATATGGACGTACATGGAATAGTGTAGGTTAGATGGGCTTCAAATTGGTATGACAGGTCGGTGCAACACCGAGGGCCGAAGGGCCTGTACTAGCTGTAATGTTCTATAGAGATGATCCAGGTAAATTTGAGGTTGGGGTGGATGGTGTTTGTAAAGTGGATGAATTGCTCAACCTCCTCGCGGGAGCACGAGGTGGCGCCAATGCAGTCATCAGTGTAGCGGAGGAAGAGGTGGAGAGTGGTGCTGGTGTAATTACGGAAGATCAACTGTTCTACGTAGCCAACAAAGAGACTGGCATAGCTGGGGCCCATACGTGTGCCCATGGCTACCCCTTTGGTCTGGAGGAAGTGGGAGGATTCGAAGGAGAAATTGTTAAGGGTAAGAACCAGTTCGGCCAAATGAATGAGAGTGTCGGTGGAAGGGTACTGTTGGGGATGTCTGGAGAGGAAAAAATGGAGGGTCTTGGTCGGATACTTGGTAGTGTGGATGAGCAGAGGGATCTTGGTGTCCATGTACCCAGATCTCTGAAAGTTGCCACCCAGGTAAATAGTGCTGTGAAGAAGGCATATGGCGTACTGGGCTTTATTGGTAGAGGAATTGAGTTCCGGAGTCCTGAGGTCATGTTGCAGTTGTATAAGACTCTGGTGCGGCCTCATCTGGAGTATTGTGTGCAGTTTTGGTCGCCATACTATGGGAAGGATGTGGAGGCACTGGAACGGATGCAAAGGAGGTTTACCAGGATGTTGCCTGGCATGGTAGGAAGATCGTATGAGGAAAGGCTGAGGCACTTGGGGCTGTTCTCATTGGAGAAAAGAAGGTTTAGGGGAGACTTGATAGAAGTGTACAAGATGATTAGGGGTTTAGATAGGGTTGACCGTGAGAACCTTTTTCCACGTATGGAGTCAGCTGTTACGAGGGGGCATAGCTTTAAATTAAGGGGTGGTAGGTATAGGACAGATGTTCGGGGTAGATTCTTTACTCAGCGAGTCGTGAGTTCATGGAATGCCCTACCAGTAACAGTGGTGGACTCTCCCTCTTTATGGGCATTTAAACGGGCATTGGATAGACATATGGAGGATAGTGGGCTAGTGTAGGTTAGGGTGGGTTTGGGTCGGCGCTACATCGAGGGCTGAAGGGCCTGTACTGCGCTGTATTTTTCTATGTTCTATGGCTTGGAGGCCCTGGTCATGGTGGATGGAGATGTAGAGGGATTGGATATCCATGGTGAAGATGAGACTTTGGGGCTGGGGAAATGGAAGTCTTGGAGGAGGTGGAGGGCGTGGGTGGTGTCTCGAACGTATATGGGGAGTTCCTGGACTGGGGGGAATAGGACAGTGTCGAGGTAGGTAGAGATGAGTTCAGTGGGGCAGGAGCAGGCTGAGACAATGGGTTAGCCAGGGTGGTCAGGCTTGTGGATCTTGGGAAGGAGGTAGAACCGGGCAGTGCGGGGTTCCCGGACTATGAGGTTGGAAGCTGTGGGTGGGAGATCTCCTGAGGTGATGAGGTTCTGTATGGTCTGGGAGATGATGGTTTGGTGATGGAGGGTGGGGTCGTGGTTGAAGGGGCAGCAGGAAGAGGTGTCCTCGGGTTGGCGTTTGGCTTCAGCGGTGTAGAGGTCAGTGCGCCAGACTACCACTGCGCCTGCTTTATCCGCTAGTTTGATGGTGAGGTTGGGATTGAAGCCTCTTCTAGAATACTGTGTGCAGTTCTGGACAGGGTTCCAAAACAGATTTATCAGGATGTTGCCAGGAATGGAGGGTTTCAGGTATAAAAATAGACTGGACCAACTCGAACCTTTTTCACTGGAGCCTAGGGTTTGAGGGGTGATCTTATAGGGGTTTGTAAGGGGTATAGGTAAGGTGAATAACAAAGGTCTGTTCCGAAGAATGGAGGGAGCTAAAACTATGGGGCATAGGTTTAAGGTCAGAGGAGAACGATTTAAAAAGGACCTGAGGAGCAACTGTTTTTTACACAGCGGTTTGGTTGTGTGTAGAATGAACTTCCAGAGGAAGTGGTAGATGCAGGCACCGTTACAGCATTGAAAAGGCATTTAGATCAGTACATGAAGAGGAAATGTTTGGAACGATATGAGCCAGATGCAGGCAAGAGGGACTGTTTTGTTTGGGATTATGATTGGTGTGAACTGGTTGGACCAAAGGGTCTCTTTCCATGCTGTATGCCTCTATGACTGAATGACTATAAAACTGTACCTTCCAGACACCTTTCCCCATTCTCTGTATCCATCAACCCCCTTCTCCTCAACATCCCCTTCCCCTTACCCATCTCCTTCCGTGTGTAAGTACTGCTTCCCACCCACTGCCACCACTGTATCCCTCAAGCCATAAAACCATAGAAATGATACAGTACAGAAGGGGACCCACCTTGTTCACATCAACTCAAAGACACCCAGATTCCCATCCTAATCCCATCTTCCTGCACATAGCCCATACCCGTGTGGCTTGAACTCCATCTGCCGCTTTCCTGCTCCCTCCACCAACCCATCTCTGTCATAGCTTACATCTATCCAGCTGTACACGCGCAATGTTTGTGTCATCTGCAATTTCTTAATCGTGCCACTCACGTTCAAGTTCAAATCATTAATGTATAAAACAAGCAGCAGATACTGCAGCACTGAGCCCTGAAACAGCTTTCTGTTCTCAGGGTGGCCATTGACCCCTCCCCTTTGTTTCCTGTTACTAAGCTAACTTCAGATCCAATTTGACACTTTACCCTGTATCCAGTGGACTTTCACCTTTTTGATCAGTCTGCCATTTGGAACCTTGTCAAATGTCACTAAAGTCCATGGAGCCAAAATCTCCTGCACTACCTTCATCCATCCTCCATGTCACCTCCTCAAAGAATTCAGTCACATTTGTCAGGCATGACCTGCCTTTAACAAAGCTGTGCTGACTGTCCTGACTAGTTCATGCCTTTCAAAGTGACAGTTTATCTGATCTCAGGATTGATTCTAACAATTTGCCCACAGCTGATGTAAGACTAACAGGATGTAATTGTTTGGCATTTCCTTTATAACTTTATTAAACATTGGAATCACATTTGCATTCTTCTAGTCCTCCAGCATCTCACCTGGAAAATAATCCTCAGAGCATCTGCTATTTTCTCACTGACCCCCTTCAACATTCAAGGGAACAATTCATCTGGGATCTTACTCACTTCCAAGGATTCCAATTCTTCTAACACTTCTCTCTTTGTGATGATTTTGTCTAATATTTCACACCGCTCCTCGTGGATGACTGTCTCCACATTGTTCCTTTCCTTTGTGAGTTTGGGGAAAAACGTTTCATTTAAGTGTCTTCCCATATCCTCTGCATTTTCACTCAGGTTCCCTTCTTCATCTCTGATAGGTCGCACTTTTTTCCTTAACTATTCTTTTGTTCTTTCTATAACAGTAAAACATCTCAGGATTTTTCTTTCTCTTGCTTGCTAGTATATTTTCATGCCATCACTTTGATTTCCTTACTTCTTTTTTTCACTTGACCCCTGTATTCCCTATACTATGATTTGGAGATGATGGTGTTGGACTGGGGTGTACAAAGTTAAAAATCACACAACACCAGGTTATAGTCTAACAGGTTTAATTGGAAGCACTAGCTTTCGGAGTGACGCTCCTTCATCAGGTGGTTGTGGAGAATAAGATTGTAAGACAGAACTTATAGCAAAAGTTTACAGTGTGATGTAACTGAAATTATATATTGAAAAAGACCTGGATTGTTTGTTAAGTCTCTCATCTTTTAGAATGACCATGTTGGTTTCAGTTCTTTCATATGCAAATTGCAAAACCTTTTTAAAAGTTACATTCTCAAGTGAACTTTAACAATTGGTGTCGTGTCGGCCCAGGTAATGTATTGAAGGTGTGAGCTGCCCTGTGTGAGGCTGTCTGCGCCACAATGGTCAGACTGATCTAATCTAAAAAATGGATTTACAGAATCTTACATGGATTCATGCACACACAAGATCTGCTCAGATGAGGAGGAACGTGACTGGCACCTCAAAGTACTCAGGGATGCCCTCATAAGAACGGGGATATGATGCTCAACTCATCGACCGCCAGTTGTGATGTGCCACAGCGAGAACCCGTAATGACCTCAGGAGACAGACACGTGCCAACAGGGTACCCTTCGTTGTTCAGCACTTCCCAGGAGCCGAAAAACTACGCCATGTTCTTCGCAGCCTACAGCACATTATCGATGAGGATGAGCACCTCGCCAACACCTGCCCCACACCTCCACTTCTCACCTTTAAACAATCATCAAACCTCAAATGGATCATTGTTCGTAGTAAACTGCCTGGCCTTCAGGACCACACCATATAACCCTGTCATGGCAGACGCTCCAAGACATGTCAGAGTGTCAATACAGGTACCACCATTACACGTGGGGACACCACCCACCATGTACGCGGCAGGTACTCATGTGACTCGGCCAACGTTGTCTATCTCATACGCTGCAGGCAAGGATGCCCCAAGGCATGGTACATTGGTGAGACCGAGCAGAGGCTACGGCAACGGATGAATGGGCACCACACAACAATCACCAGGCAGGAGTGTTCCCTCCCAGTTGGAGAACACTTCAGCGGTCCGGGACATTCGATTTTAGACCTTCGGGCAACCATCCTCCAAGGCAGACTTCAGGACAGGCAACAACGCAGAGTGACCGAGCGGAGGCTGATAGCCAAGTTCAAAACGCATGGGGATAGCCTCACCTGGGACCTTGGGTTCATGTCACACTACAGGTGACCCCACTGCACTATACACTCTCTCTCTCTCTCTCTCTCTCTCTCTCTCTCTCTCTCTCTCACACACACACACATTCTCTCTCTCTCTCTCTCTCTCTCTCTCTCCAATAGACACATACACTCACGCAGACCCTCTCTCATGCACTCACACATACACCCTCTCACAAACTTAAAACCCTTTACAGTTGCACTCACACACATACACACACTCTCTCACAACCCCCCACACACCCCCATGCACACACACATACACATATATGTTTGTGGGGTGAATTTGTACTTGCAGAATTACATTTTACTTTGCTCAAAAACTGTATGAATCAGTTTTTTTAGATTCGATCAGTCTGACCATTGGGGCACAGACAGTCTCACACAGGGCAACTCACACCTTCAATACATTATCTGGGCACATGACACCAATTGTTAAAGTGCAGTTGAGAATGTAACTTTTTAAAATGTTCTGGGATTCACATATGAAAGAACTGAAACCAAGGTGGTCATTCTAAAAGATGAGAGACTTAACAAACAATCCAGGTCTTTTTCAATATATAATTTCAGTTACATCACACTGTAAACTTTTGCTATAAGTTCTGTCTTACAATCTTATACTCCACAACCACCTGATGAAGGAGCAGTGCTCTGAAAGCCAGTACCTCCAAATAACCCTGTTTGGAATATAACCTGGTGTTGTGTGATTTTTAACTTTGTACTCCCTATACTATGCTATCTGCAGTGTTGAGTTTTTTGTGACTATCATAAGCTTTCTTCTTCTGTTTAATTTTCTGCTATATTTTTAAGACAACAATGGGGGTCAAGATTTGGCAGTCCCATTCTTATTTGTAGAGGGGACCTGTCTGCTGTGTACCGTGAGGATCTCACTCTATGCTGCCTCACATTGGTTAAGCACTGGTTTATACTTTTGCAGGTCCTGTCCAGCCCAACTCAGACACATCACTTCAGTTTTGTAAAACTTGCCATCCCCCAGTTAAAAATCCTTTACTCCTGATTTACGTCTGTCCTTTTCGATATTAATACTAAATCTAATTAATAGAATCCCTACAATGTGGAAGCAGGCCATTCAGTCCACACCAACCCTTTGAAGACTATCCCACCCTGTCCCTGTAACCCGACATTTCCCCCGGCTAATCCACCTAACCTGTACATCCCTGGACACTATGGGGCAATTTAGCATGGCTAATTCACCCTAACCTGCACATCTTTGGACTGTGGGAGGAAACCGGAGCACCCGGAGGAAACCCACGCAGACACGGGCAGAATGTGCAAACTCCACACAGACAGTCGCCCGAGGCTGGAATTGAATCTGGGTGCCTGGTGCTGTGAGGCAGCAGTGCTAACCACTGAGCCACCATGCTGTTCCAGAATTGTGGTCAGTAGCCTCGATATGATGACCAACAGTGACTTCACCCACTTGCCTGTCTTCATTTCCCGAAACTAAATCCAGAATTTGTTTTTAAAAACATTCCTGGACACAGTACATGAAGTTTTCATGCCCAATGCCCCTTTATATTGTTTATAACCCAGTTGATACTGGGATAGTTAAAGTTTCCTACTATTATTGCCCTCTTATTCTTACAGGCAGCAATTTGTCTTCATGTGTTTGACTATCTCTCTCTCACTGTTTGGGAGTCTGCAGTGTCCTTCTAGTAATGTGACTGTCCCTTTTTATTCCTAAACTCAACCCATGAAGTTTCTGTTGTTAACCCATTTTGAGCATCATCCCCTCTCACAACTGGATTGACTCTGTAACTAGCATTGCTATCCCCAATCCTTTTTTGTCACCCAGTCCATCCTGCCTGAAAACTTTACATCAAAGGACATTGAGCTGCCAGTTGTGGCCCACCTTTAGCCAGGTTTCTGTTATAGCAATGACATTGTATTGCCTTGTGTCGGTCTGTGGCCTTAGTTGACCTGCCATCTTTGTAATCCTCCTTGCATTGAGGTATAAACAGCTCAACCCGTCCATTTCCTTTACTGGACATTTCTGAGGCACTGACTACATCACTAACTAATGTTAACCCTCCCATTTCCTAATCTGAATCTGACCCATCTAAACCTACACTTCGGTTCCCTCTTTCCTGCCAGATTAGTTTCAAACTTCACCAATGAAATGATTTGTCCCAACTCTGTCCAGGTACAACCTGCCAGACTTCCCCAGAAACAGTCCCAATCCCTGAAGGATCTAAACCCCTCTCTGGTACACCATTCCTACAGCCATGCATTTATCTGATTGATCCTCTTATTTATGCTTTTTCTAGCATGTGGCACTGAGATTACTATGTTTGAGGTGCTGCATTTTAATTTACATCCTAACTTCCTATGTGTAGCTTTCAGGTCCTCATCTCTTGTTTGCCTTTGTTGTTGTCACCTATATGTACATGACCACTGGCTGTTCACCCTCCCGCCCCAGAATGTCCTGCAGCCGCTCTGTGACATCCCTGACTCCTAGCAGCAGGGAGGCAACATGCCATCCTGGATTCACATCTGTGGCCATACAAACACTTGTCTGTACCCCTGACATTGCCCCTTCGTGAACTTGGGTTGATAGTGCTTTACCCTGGGAGGTCATTCCCCCACCCACAAACATTAGCCAAAGCAGTACATCTGTCTGAGAGGGGATGACCACAGGGGACCCCTGCACCTCTTTCTTCAGCCTTTTACTTCGTCTGATGGTCATCCATTTCCTTTGTATCTGTGTAATCCTCACCTGTGGTATACCCACCTTGCTAAATGTGCTGTCCACGGTATTCTGAGCATTTCCGGATGCTCCACAGTGAGTCTACCCACAGCTCCCAGCCCCAAAAAGTGGTGAGCCTGTAGCTGTACGTGCTTCTTGCACACATAATCATCAGGGACACTTATTTCCCACAATGCACAAGTGGAGCACACCACAGGCCTGAGGTCTCCTGTCATCACCTTTACCCTTTCAAGAGATTTTAATTAAGCAAGGGACTTTCCTTCATTTCAAACACTTCTGTTGTAATCAAAATGTCCTATCTTTATTTAAGCTAATGTATTATCCTTTAAAAGCTGTAAGAAAGTGCTGTGCAGGTATCACTTACCAATTGACTGTTTCTGCTGGGGCTGCATCAATTTCTAAATTGCTCAGATTGCGACTGAGCACCACACTCAGTCTTTCAACTTCACCTAGTCCCGTCTCACCTTGAGCTGTTTTCACCCAACTCCAAAGCACTCTCGTTTACCCAAGCAGCACTCACAGTACAGTAAGCAGCACATCTGCTTCCTTTCTTTCAACTCTGCACCTTCACCTCCCTAATTCCCCTTCTCACTGCCTCCAGTTTATCCCCGTCCTGCCCAATCCGACTCTGAATTGATCCCTGCCAACCTATTCCACCACTTGGTTACTGCCAGTTTGCTGACTGTCCTTTCCCTGCTGCAGCTTCATCCCCATCAAGGGCCAGAGGGCCGATACTGCACTGTCCTGTTCATTGGGGCAGAGAGCCAGCTCTCTGGAACGTTTCAGAGAACACCTCTGGGACACCCGGACCAATCAACCCAACCGCCCCGTGGCTGAACACTTTAACTCCCCTCCCACTCCATCAAGGACATGCAGGTCCTTGGCCTCCTCCATCGCCAAACCATGGCAACACGACGCCTGGAGGAAGAGCACTTCATCTTCCGCCTGGGAACCCTCCAACCACAAGGGATGAACTCGGATTTCTCCAGTTTCCTCATTTCCCCTCCCCCCACCTTGTCTCAGTCCCAACGCTCTGACTCAGCACCGCCCTCCTAACCTGCAATCCTCTTCCTGACCTCTCCGCCCCCACCCCACTCCGGCCTATCACCCTCACCTTGACCTCCTTCCACCTATCGCATTTCCAACGGCCCTCCCCCAAGTCCCTCCTCCCTACCTTTTATCTTAGCCTGCTTGGCACACCCTCCTCATTCCTGAAGAAGGGCTTATGCCTGAAACATCGATTCTCCTGCTCCTGCCTGACCTGCTGCGCTTTTCCAGCAACACATTTTTCAGCTCTGATCTCCAACATCTGGAGTCCTCACTTTGCCCTGTGGGAGTTTGAAGGTTGGTTTATAATATTGTCAGTGGTTCCTTAGCTGATCTCTTTGTTTGCTGTTAGATCAGAGGAAAGGCTGGTCTCCATCCACTCCCTCCCTTCCCTGACTCGTTGCTACGTTATGGGAAAGCTCGGAGCAGTTTCTTCAGACCGGGAGCCGGGGGCGATGCAAGCTCTGATGCGATCTCCAGCGCAGTAATCAGTGAGTACATTACCACCGGCTGTCTCCTTGTTTTCCCTTACCTTCTCTCCCTCGGTGTGATGTGACATCCACAGGCACCAACAACGCTCTGCTGCTCACCTGCTGGATGTCGACAGGATCTTTAGCCATGAGCAAACTGCAGCCTAAGCCTGATGTGACTTCCCCAGCAGCTCCGGCCGAGATATGACAAAGCAGAGTGTGGAGCAGGACCCTGCACTGGCTCTCACTCCAATTCTTAAACCAAGGCTGCAGAATCTCACCAAGCATCAGCCTTCCTGAGACCCAGCTGGGCAAGTGGACCTGCTTGACTACATACTACTGACAGGACTATACACTAGCAGCAGGAGGCCATTTAGTCCATTGAACCTGCTATCTATTCAGTATGGTCGTCACTAATATTTCCCAACATTATCCCTTTATACCACTGAGCTAATCAATGTCCTTACTTTAGCTTACAGCACTGTGATTTATCCATGCAATCTGGGGTAGAGAATTCCAAAGGTTCGTCACCTTCTCAGGAAAGGATTTCTCCCCATCTTGGTTATAAGTGGTCCCACTTTATTTTCAAATTATGTCCCCTAGACTCCCATGGGTTCTAGACTCCCATCCAAGGGAAAGTACTGATAGAAACTAACTTGAAGTAATTTTTAGTTTTTTAAAAATGTATTCATGTCAGACAGTCTGGCCCAGGCTGCCGTCCCCCTGAGAACCCGTCACCCTCACCAGTGTTGAAAATTGAAAACAGATTAGCAAACAGATGAGGCTCAGGACAAACAGGGTCTCCTGCATTGCACTCATTCTGTCTGACTGCCTGGAGGTTACCCATTCCCTCACTGCATGGACAATGCTAACTATGGTGTGACCATCTGTCTGCAGATGCTCTCCACACAGCAGAGACTCCAACCAGAAACCAGAGCTGAACACAGTGACACTTCCTGCTAAGGTCCTTGTCCAGGTTACATGCTGGGTCCAGGGTTTCCCTTGCAGCATGTACACTGCACGTGGCTAAGCTGTCTTGTTTATTACAATTAAAGGAAGGACAGTAATTACCCATTACTGCCCAATTAGCTTCCTCCAATTCGCAGCCTGAGGCTGAGTTGTGAAAAGAAGGAAAGGTGAGGAGCCTCCATCTTCTCACTGAACTCCTTTCCTCATCAATCCCGAGGTCCTCTGGAATGGGCAATAACTACTAGCTTAGCCAACAACATTCTCATCCCATGAATAAATAAAAAACAAACTAAAAATTATTTCAACTGCTGCAAATGTGTTGCTGGTCAAAGCACAGCAGGTTAGGCAGCATCTCAGGAATAGAGAATTCGACGTTTCGAGCATAAGCCCTTCATCAGGATGGTTTCATTTCAAGTGTCTAGATTAGAGTGGTGCTGGAAAGGTACAGCAGGTCAGGCAGCATCCGAGGAGCAGGAAAATCGACGTTTCGGGCAGGAGCCCTTCATCAGGAATACAGGCAGGGTGCCTGCAGAGTGGAGAGGGGGGTGGGGAGAAAGTAGCATAGAGTACAATAGGTGAGTGGGGGTGGGGATGGTGTAGATGCTCTCTGAGAGTAACTCGAATTGTTGAAGAGTTAACTGTTCGAACTGGATTCCAAGAGTTTGAATTCAGTTGTTTTTTTGCTGTTGTATCAAAGAGGCCTCTGTCAGTGCTACCTTGTCTTGTCCGTATGGAGGACAGTTGAGAGTTAACCAAATTGCTAAATTAAAGAAGAATTAGAGGCTACCACCTCTGGTAGAGAGTGAGGACCGGGCGGTGAGTAATGACACAGAGTTTTACAATAAACAGCACTTACCATTAGACTAGGTTTTTAATGAATTCAAATGCCACCAACTCCACAGTGGGAATCCAACCCATATCCCCAGAACTTTAGCTCAGGTTCTAGACTACTAACACAGTGACATTACCAGGAGGCCACTGCCCCCTGTGTTAGTAACCGTGAGCAGGGGCTGAGGATTGCTTGTTTTGTCGAAATGGAGTATTGAGCCAGTGGGAGGTGGTAAATAGACAGGCAGGTTCCGATCAAAGGACAAACCAATCCAGCACGTCCTTGCTGCTGCTGTGACTTCTTCTCCCCCTCAGAGCCTTCCCTGGGGAACTTCCAGTGGCAGCTTCCTCACAAGCCCTGGGCTGACAAAAGGATGCAACCCTCCCAACCCCTTCCTGCTGACAAAATACTGATGCAGCCAGACAGTTTCTTGTCGTATGGGACATAGTTTGTGATGTTGATTTTTAGCTGGCTTTATGTGGTGAGGAGCTGCTCCAGATCCCAGCCTGCCCCATGTATCATATCCAGGCTGCTTTCAGTCCATTCCTCCAGGGCTGCCATTAGGTGCTGTTGAAATTCAATGTCTTATCCCACTTTCTGTCTTGAAGGTTGCTGTATTTTGCATTAGTGAGGCTTGTGGGTGCACCTGACTGAAGGCAGGACTGGAGTTGTGTGTCAGTCAGAGTGAACCTGCCTCCCCCACACTCTCAGACCCTGACCAGTTACAGGCACTACTGCAAATGTGTTGCTGGTCAAAGCACAGCAGGTTAGGCAGCATCTCAGGAATAGAGAATTCGACGTTTCGAGCATAAGCCCTTCATCAGGAATAGGAGAGAGCCAAGCAGGCTAAGATAAAAGGTAGGGAGGAGGGACTAGGGGGAGGGGCGATGGAGGTGGGATAGGTGGAAAGAGGTCAAGGTGAGGGTGGTAGGCCGGAGTGGGGTGGGGGCGGAGAGGTCAGGAAGAAGATTGCAGGTTAGGAGGGCGGTGCTGAGTTGAGGGAACCGACTGAGACAAGGTGGGGGGAGGGGAAATGAGGAAACTGGAGAAATCTGAATCCATACCTTGTGGTTGGAGGGTTCCCAGGCGGAAGATGAGGCGCTCCTCCTCCAGCCGTCGTGTAGTTGTGTTCTGCCGGTGGAGGAGTCCAAGGACCTGCATGTCCTCGGTGGAGTGGGAGCGGGAGTTAAAGTGTTGAGCCACAGGGTGGTTGGGTTGGTTGGTTCGGGCGGCCCGGAGGTGTTCTCTGAAGCGTTCCGCAAGTAAGCGGCCTGTCTACTTGCGGAACGCTTCAGAGAACACCTCTGGGCCGCCCGAACCAACCAACCCAATCACCCCGTGGCTCAACACTTTAACTCTCCCTCCCACTCCACCGAGGACATGCAGGTCCTTGGACTCCTCCACCGGCAGAACATAACTACACGACGGCTGGAGGAGGAGCGCCTCATCTTCCGCCTGGGAACCCTCCAACCACAAGGTATGAATTCAGATTTCTCCAGTTTCCTCATTTCCCCTCCCCCCACCTTGTCTCAGTCGGTTCCCTCAACTCAGCACCGCCCTCCTAACCTGCAATCCTCTTCCTGACCTCTCCGCCCCCACCCCACTCCGGCCTATCACCCTCACCTTGACCTCCTTCCACCTATCCCACCTCCATCGCCCCTCCCCCTAGTCCCTCCTCCCTACCTTTTATCTTAGCCTGCTTGGCTCTCTCCTATTCCTGATGAAGGGCTTATGCTCGAAACGTCGAATTCTCTATTCCTGAGATGCTGCCTGGCCTGCTGTGCTTTGACCAGCAACACATTTGCAGCTGTGATCTCCAGCATCTGCAGACCTCATTTTTTACAGTTACAGGCACTAGACCATGGACAAGCCTGAGGAACGTGAACAGGGTTTGGGAGAAGGGTAGTTGTGTGGATGTAAGAGAGAAGTATGGAAGAATCACACAGGTTGATGAAGAGAATGACAAAGTAGAAAGAGAGTGAGATATCAGGGAAAAGGGATTCCTGGATAGGGATAGGACAGACTGGAGAGTGACAGGGAAGGTCAGGGTGGTAACAGAGAGAGATTACCTGATGCTGGAGATAAATCAGTGCTCACTGTCATCATTATCAACAGCAGCAGTCACATTGTGTAGCGTGCAGACTGAGCTGTGGCAGTGCTGCCTGAAGGCTGTCATTGTAACATGCCCTTGTGTCTTTGCCTGGCAGGCTGTTTTCGAGACCTGTGTGGATTGTGCTGGATGTTCCATGTCCGTGAAAGACTGAGTGAGAGCTGTCGCAAATATCAAAAAGCCAGAGACAATACCAGATCCTCTCAGGTACTTTCCCTGACCCTGATGTACAAAGCTCTGAGAATAGAAGGAATGAACACAGGACAATTTAGTGATCTATGCCTTTTAAGGTGTTTGTTATGGTGTTGAGCTTTGTCTGGGAGCTGCCTGTTAATTCCTAGAAATGTAGAAACTAGGAGCATGAAGAGGCCATTCGGCCCCCTGTGCTGCTCTGCCCCACAGTATGATCATGGTTGACCCTGTATCTCAAAGCCACAGCCCTGCTTTCTCCCCATACTTTTACACACTTCTAGTGTCTAGAAATCTAAATGTTTCTTTTTTAAATATATTCAGTGACTTGTTAGAGAATTTGACAAGTTTACCACCTTTTATGTGAAGACATTTCACAGCAGAGGCAATATCCAGAGACCCAGGTAGTGTTCTAGGTCTCAAGTTTGAAATCAACAAAAAAAAACTGCAATTAAGAGTCCAATGATGCCCATGAAAGCATTGTTGATTGATTGAAAGATCTATCTGGTGTTTATATGTGACTCCAGTCCCACAGCAATGTGGGTGACTCTTTACTGCCCTCTGGGCAATGAGGAGTGCACGCCCAGCAAGATTCTCCTCACCCCAGTGTGAAATGGCTCATCACATAGCCCGAGACTTTATCCAGCATTGTCCCGCCTTGTCAGAATTTCACTGAGTGAAACTTACACAGAAGAGTGTTTCTCTGATCACAAATGGTGCCAGACCTGCTGAGGTTCTCCATCCCCTTCTGCCTGACAAACTCAGGTCAAAAGGAAATGCTCATCAGGTTTCTGTACTTAACAGAAAATCATTGTTCACGACAAGCAGATGGTCTTCCATCCTTGGCCCTGACGAAATCTGAATTGCTGACTCATTTCTCTATATAACATCACCTGAACCATGTTTAAATTCCTTTTTCGTAAACAGACACACAAAGGTAGACGTAGCACGGATATTAACAACAACTAAAATCAAAATAAATCAGGGAAGTACACTTCAATAGCACCAAAACAGAAGATGCTGGATAAACTCAGCAGAGCTGGCAGCATTAATGGAGAGAGAACAGAGTGAGGGTTTGAGCTCGGTAACCCCACCTCAGAGGTTATAATGAGAAGCTCTTCTTCTCAACCTCACCCCTTTGCCTGTGGCGTGGTGACCTGAAGGTTAAACTGCCACCAGTCACCTTTCCCAACGAGAGCTGGGACTGTGACAACTTCATCTCACTCTTGGTTCCTTGCCATTGACACGTGGTGGTTTGCACATCAATGCTGTTTTATTCACTGGTTGAGAATTGGTGCTTTTACTGTTTCTGAAGGAATTTAGTTCTCCTTGGAGAGAGGATTGTGATAAAAGGTGAGTAGATGCCAGCCAGTTGTTCCTGGAGATTTTTAGGTATTGATACACAGGAGAGAGAGAGAGAGAGAGAGAGAGCTTTCTTGCTGCTTTCACTGCATAAGTTATGTTCCCCTGCTGCATTGGCACCACACAAGCCATGGTCACCTGGTTAGGAACCAAGCAAAACATTTGTTTACCTGAGTTCAGATCCATCCGCTCCTTTCTGTCTCATCGAATCTACAGTACAGAGGAGGCCCTTTGGCCCATCGAATCTATACTGTGAAAAGTACACTACAACCTACACAAGCCCCATTTTCCCACACTACATTCATAACCTTGAATGTTATGGCGTTTCAGGTGTTCAACCGAGTGCTTTTTAAAGGTTGTAAGGTTTCCTATCTCAACCAACTTCTCAGGCAGCGCATTGTACACCTCATCACTCTCTTGGTGAAAGTGATTTTCCTCAAATCTCATCTCAACCCCCTGCCTTTCACTTAAAGATTATGCCACCTAGCTATTGACCTCTGAACTAAGGGAACCGCTGCTCTCTATTCACCTTGCCTATTATCCTCATAACCTTACAAAGCTCTATTAAGTCTTTGTATCCTTATCTCCTTACACTCTAACAGTTCTAGAAAAGATACAACATTGTATACACCTCACAGTGTGCTCCAGCAAATGTGATTTTTTTTGATATAACTGCAGGATCACTTTGCCTTGTCTCCCTGGATTAAAGCACCATTTTTCTTTTTTAAGTCCACAGTCCAAAAATAAAAAGATATGGACTTTACAATATCCACAAACATCCATTCACTCCATTACTGACACTCAGTAGGAGCACTGTGTTCTATTTATGAGATGCACTGCAGGATTTCACCAAAGGTCTTTAGACAGTACCTTCCAAACCTACAGCCGCTTCTAGAAGGCTAAGGATAGGGATTAGGACAGCAGATCCATGGGAACAGCATCACCGGCAAGTTCCCACTAAGCCATACAACATTCTGACTTGAAGTTTTATTCGTGTTATTCAGTCAAAGATCATTAGAAATAGAGAATGTGAGGACTGCAGGTGCTGGAGATCAGAGTTGAGAGTGTGGTGCTGGAAAAGCACAGCAGGTCAGGCAGCATCTGAGGAGCAGGAAAATCGCCATTTCAGGCTAGAGTCCTTCATCATGAGAAGTAGGACTTTTAGCCCATCAGGGCTGGTCCACCTCTCAGTGAGATCACAAATGATCTAATAATCTTCAACTCCACTATCCTGCCTTTCCTTTCGATTCATTTATGATTAAAAATCTGTCTATCTTAGCCCTGAGTATACTTAACAACCCAGTGGCTTGACTACTATCTGTGGTAACTGGAGTGATTGTAACGAGCTAAGCCCCTGGACATCATAGAATATGAGTTCCCTGATTTGAGCTGTTAATCGGGTCCAATCAGGGAGATCTGGCTGATAGAAAAGAGTGAATGTCAGGAAAATAGATGTTCTGAATACCGACTCAGTAAGAAGCTGTACTGCTGTCAAGTGATTGATGATGGGATACTGGCCTCTGAAGAGTTAATTCATTGGCGATGAAGATCAAACCTGATCCTGAAGAAACTCGCTCGCAACAGTCGTTTTGAAGTTGGGTGTAAAAACTTTTTAACATGATGTCTTTGTTGGGAAGCTTGTCATGTTGGATCCTACTATTGAGGACCAGGCCCAGACACCCTGGAAAGGACAGGTTATTTTTTTCTGGGCAACCCACATTATAGCAGATCAAAAAACAAGTAATTTTTCTGAAAGCCTGGTGTTACAACACGGGGTAAACCCTCCTGCTTAATTTAAACCAGCAACACAGAAAAAATTTATCCCCTGCAGTAATCTGTGAAAATTCAAGAGGCCAAGAACTATTTAAAGTAAACACTAACCACTTGATTTCTTAAAGTCTAACAGAGAATAACTAGCTAACAACTATTTACAGCTCCTTCCTCTAAATAATCTTTTATCTTCCCTTCTATCGTACTAGTCCAATAAAACCCCCGAGTGAAATTTACCAAAAAATTCAAATTTCAAAACCAGCCAGCTATCAATCTGCTCTTGGTATCTTCCTGTGTAGATTTTTTTCTTCTTAGGGATTTCTGTTTCACAGGTCACTGATCGATAAAGGTGCCTTTAAGAGAGCTGTGTTTTGGGCAGTCTGTGCATGCTGGTGGCTTGGCGTTCTTTCTCAATTGTTCACATTTTCCTGGTCTTATATCCTCAGAGGTTCAGATTATGTCATTGGTTTTTAATTTTGTCAGTATGCTAAATACAAACTTGGTTGGAATTTGGTTTTTTTGGGAGAATAATTTAAACTGATTGGCTGACTTTAAATTTGTTTTTGTCTCCAGGCAACCAGCTACAGTGAGCTGTTTTAACCAAATGTTACATTGTTACCTTGTTCAGAACACCTTGTGCTATCAGATAGTGTAACTTTCTTAAAGGGGCAGGACATCCACATCTTCATAACACTGTGGAGTTGCAGCTTTTTCTGTCATTAAGAGACTAAATTTTTCTGAGGTACCAGATACTAAAACCATTCCACAATTGATTGACATAGTTAAGGAATATTATGATCCCAAGCCTCCTTTAATTCTGAGATACCATTGCTTTTACTTGCCAATTCGAGAACCAGGGGAATCCATTTTAGGGTATTTGACTAGGTTAAGACAGCTGACAGAAGTCTGTGAATTTGATTTAACCCTTAATGAGATGCTTAGAAAGATGCGTTCTTCCTCCAGGCGTCAGGCGGTGTGGGACTGGTGGTGCCGGAGGCCCAGGACCTGCATGTCCTGGAAGAACGCCTTATTTCCACCTCGGAACACTTCAACCCCAGGGCATCAATGTGGACTTCATCAGTTTCCTCATTTCCCCTCCCCCCCACCTTACCCTAGTTCCAACCTTCCAGCTCAGCACTGTCCCCATGACCTGTCCCACCGGCCCATCTCCCTTCCCACCTATCCACTCCACCCTCCCCTCTGACCTATCACCTTCATCCCCACTCCCATCCACCTATTGTACTCTTTGCTACCTTCTCCCCAGCCCCCCCCCTCCCATTTATCTTCCACCCCCGAGGCTCTCAGCCTCATTCCTGATGAAGGACTCTTGCCCGAAATGTTGATTTTCCTGCTTCTCAGTTGCTGCCTGACGTGCTGTGCTTTTCCAGCACCACAATAATCTTGACTCTGACCTCCAGCATCTGAAGTCCTCACTTTCACCTAAATGCTTAGAGTCTGCCTAGTACATGGGATTAATGATGTGACAGTGCAGAAACGCCGACCAGCTGGAGCCCAACAGGCCCTGCGACTGACTTTATCATTGGGAAATGAGGCATGTGGAGCCTCTGAGTTGCGATGGAAGTCGACACCCTCACCTGTCCGACTGAGGAAATACCTTGGTAAGAGTAACTCTAGGTCAGCTCACAGCAAAACCCCAAATCAAAGCCAAGTCTCAACTAAACAATTACAATTTTCTTCAGGATTCTCCCCAGTAGGACATTGTAATTGGTGTCAATATGCAGATTGGAACAGTAATAGTCTTAGATGGAGTAGGATCTGTATCCAGGAGCTGAAAATGTGTTGCTGGAAAAGCACAGCAGGTCAGGCAGCATCCAAGGAGCAGGAGAATCAACGTTTCGGGCATGAGCCTTTCTTCAGCCTTTGGATGCTGCCTGACCTGCTGCGCTTTTCCAGCAACACGTTTTCAGCTCTGATCTCCAGCATCTGCAGACCTCACTCTTTCCTCTATATCCAGGAGGGTTTCCAAGAGAGTTTGTACCCTGGAAACTTCACCTGTACCTGGTTTGAAACAGTTAAGTTGCTTAGCAACCTCCAAACCATGGTAAGTGTCTGGTTAAATGGCAGTCTGGTTCAAATGGAGGTCTATCCTGGTGCGGCTGTATCAGTGATCGCAGAACCCGTTTCTACTAAACCCGGTCCCTAGCTTAGAGGATTTGTATGGAAAGCTGGCAGGTGGGTTGTCCTTCACAAAGCTTGACATGAGCCATGCTTACTTACAATTATGTTTAATCCAGGATTCTCAGAAGTATGTAACAGTTAATATCCACAAGAGCCTGTCCCAATATACATTTCACTTTCTCAGCGGATGGTGGAGTATATTTTACGAGGTTTACCATTTACGTTGATGACATCCCGACAACAGGAAAAATGAATAAGGTAGACTGGAAGAACCTGGCTATAGTCCTAAAGCATTTCTCCAAAGCAGGCAGACCCCTAGGAAGGGAAAAAATGTACGTACCAGCTCCTCCTCAAGTGACTGGGCTTCTGGGTCAACAAGGCTGGGCCACATCTAATGGAAGATAACGTGAGGGTGATCAAAGGTGCCCCAGCTCCCATATCTTTCTAGAAGCTCAGGTCATTTCTGGGTCTGTTAAATTATTACGGGAAGTTCTTACATACCCTGGCATCCATCCTGGCACCATTGCGTCAACTCATGAAAAAGGTTAAATTTGGAAATGTTCTCATAGACAGGCCCTAGCATTGAGGCAAAAACAATGACTGCAGATGCTGGAAACCAGATTCTGGATCAGTGGTGCTGGAAGAGCACAGCAGTTCAGGCAGCATCCGAGGAGCAGCGAAATCGACGTTTCGGGCAAAAGCCCTTCATCAGGCCCTAGCATTGGATGAAATAATCGAACAAACTATCATGCTTTTGGTGATGGCACACTGTGATCCCAAGAATGACATGTATTGACATGTAATCCCTCCCCATCTGGTATCAGGTTGGTTTTAGCTCATTGGTGGTCCCCTGGAGAGAAATGCCCAATAGCTTATGTATTCAGGACTTTGGCTAATGCAGAGCGTAAAATCACCCAGATAGAGAAAGAAGTCATATTTGGAGTCAGGAGGTTCCACCAATACCTTTATGGGTGAAAATGTGAGATAATCATGAACTTTGCTTAAAGTGGACAAGGCAGTGCCGCCCATGAACACCGTCTGGGAGGCTGAGTACAAATGTGGTTGCTTTGAGCTGGCTTCCATTAGCAAATATATCACCTATGGTAGCCCCAATGGAAGATTCAATCATGATATTGAATTTTCTAGACACATTCCAGTCACAGCTAACAATATCAAACATTGCTCACAGAAAGATCCAGTCCTTTCCAAATTGAAACAATTGGGACTAATGGGGAAAACCAAAGGGTCATCGCAGCTAGAATTGAAAACTTTTTTGGACATGGAGAGACCTGCTCATGGTAGAGGACGGCATATTGTTGACAAGAGTGATTGTCCCAAGCAAAGGTTGCCATCAAAAACTGGCTGAATTCCACCAGGATCATCCAGGGGCCTCCAAAATGTCAATGTTGGTAAGGAGCTGTGTCTGGTGGGCAGGCTTGAACACAGACATAGCTGTGTTGGTGGGACAATGCCGAGAGTGTCAACAAGGACAAAATTGACCTCCAGCAGCTTCCCTGCACCCATGGGAATGGATGGATAAACCTTGGACCAAGTTCCATGTCGACTATGGAGGAGGTCCTGTCATGGGTGGAATTATTTTTGTCATTATAAAAGCCCATTCAAAGTGGCTGGTTGTGCTGGAGTGCACTCATCAAACAGTGAGGAATGATCGCAAAATTGGGCAAACCCTTTGTAACATATGGAGCCTTGGAAGTATTGGTCACAGATAATGGGTCCTCGTTTACCAGCAGAGACTTTAGTTACTTCTTAATCTGTGATTCTATGGTTAACTTGAATGGGAATTCAAAATTCTAGGATTGTTCCATCCCACCCATCATCCAATGGCCTGTCAGAGAGAATGGGTCAAACTTTGAAGGCTGGACTGATGAAGCAGCCAGTAGTCTCACTAGATATCAAACTGTCATGGTTCTTGTTGGTTATAGTACCACCCCATTGCAGCTACAGGAATAGCACCAACAGAGTTGGTGACGGGAAGAAGACACCCCACCAGGATAAATCTGATATTCCCATACATGGGGGAAGGTGAAACAGCATCAATGCTGAACCCAGACTACACCAAGCGAGAGGGACAGTTTGATACAAGGGACAAAATTCAGGGCAAGAATCAGGAAAATGGCTCCACATGGTCAGAGGATTGATCGATGTGAACTTATAAACTTCGGGTAGGTGTGACTGTCCTGAATAAGCATGTGGACTATTTGAAAGCTGCAAATTCTCAGACTGTATGGGAGCACATCTTACCCTGCCCCGAGGAGCCTTCAGAGACACTCCAGGGACTCATTGGTTTACCGTCTCCATCAAACATTGCTGAATCAGAGCTGGACATGATGGAAGGAGCCACCATGACACTTCTCCGTCTGGAAGAAGGGAGTGAAAGTGTAGCAGGGCGCTTCAGGCACAAGAGGCAAGCTCGCATTCATTACACACCTCCTCGATCGCATTCCGAGTTGGAGGAACCTGACCTCGTGTTGAAAAGAAACAGACTGCACTGTGTCCCTGGACTCGGGGGAGGGATATCGTGATTGCAATGAGGTCAGCCAGTTGGACATTATAGAGGATGAGTTCCCTATTTGGGGCTGTTAGTCTGGTCCAATCAGGGTAAGCTGTCTGAGCCACAAGGATACTGGGACCCTGAATGTCTGACTTAGTGAGAGGCTATTGTCAAAGGCTATGTATTTCTAAATAATGATGATTGGTGATGGGATACTGGCCTCTGAAGAATTATTTCACAAACAAATTCCACAGATTGACTTGCCTCTGAGAGAAGAAAGTCGTCTTCATTTCTGTCTTAAATGTGCAATTCCTTATTCTGAGATTATATTCTCTGATCTTAGACTCTCCCCAAAAAACCCTGTCTGTATCTACCCTGCTGAATCCCCACGGGATCTTGTATGTTTCAATGAGTTTGCCTTTCGTTCCTCTAAACACCAGTGAGTAAAGGTGAACCCTACACAATCTCTCCTCCATACCCCAGCAGCTGACTGAAAATTCTTTGGACAATCTCCAGCGTGAGTAAAAGGACCCAAAACTGTTCACTATGTTCCAGTTGTGGTCTGACTCATGACTTGTATAGTTTTAGCGAAATCTCCTTAGGTTTATACTCCACTCCCTTTGAACAAAGGCCAGCATTCATTTACTTTCCTTGTTACCATTGAACCCTGGATGCTGGCTTTTAGTGATTCACAGACAAGGATCCCTCTGCTCTGCAGCTCTTGGCAGTCTGTATCCATTATTTAAATAACTTTCAGCCCCTCTATTCTCACTGCCAAAGTGCATAACCGCACATTTCCCACATGACATTCCACCTTCCAGGATTTTACCGCTCACTTAACCTGTCTGTGTCCCACTGCCGACTATTTGTGTCATCCTCAGTACTTGCCTTCTCCTTTCTTTTTGTGTCATCTGCAAATTTGGTGAAAGTGCATGTACTTCCCTCATCCAAGCCATCAGTATATGATAAATAAGCATGGCCTCAGCACTGTTCTCTTTGGCACTCCACTTGTTACAGATGTCATCCTGAAAATGCCTCCCTTATCTCAACTCCATCCTCTGTTTTGTTAGCCAATCCTCTATCCACGCTAACATTATATCCACCTTTTCTCTTTAATTCTGTTTATGACCACCTCAAAGAATTCTGTTATTTGAAATTCTTTCATGGGATGTGGATGTTTCTGGCTGGTCCAGTATTTATTGCCTGTCCCTAACTACTGACCTGACGACACTGCTTCACCCTGACTGGCTGAAGGGAGAGAGAGAAGTCACAGTCTTCTGACCTAAGGGCCTGCCTTAGTCTCACTCCATTTAACCTGCTGGATGGTTAAGGGAGGAGCTGTTAGTTTTCTGAGGTGTTCTTCTATCATTAAACCAGATGGCTTTTTGGAACAATAAATGAAAGTGGTTGCGCGATCGTCATTAGACCAGCTTTTTATTCCAGACATTATTGAACTAACATTTCACCATCTGCACAGAGTATTAGCCTATGGTTCTGGATCACTGGTACAGTGACACCACCTGCTCCTACTGTGCTTTTCCAGCATCACTCTAATCTAGACATCACCATTACACCCACTGCCTCACTCTGAAACCACTGGGGTGTATGAAAAAGGGAGGAGAGTGATCAGCTAGGTCGTGTTCCACTGGGGCTTACAGCAGGAGACCAGAGTAATCCCACCCTGACATACTCATCTGGTGGATCAACAACTGGGCTCCCATTCTAGACCCAACAAATCTTTATATACCTTTCAGACATGATTAATCACAAGACTTTCTAACCCTAGTGGATCCTTTATTGCTCTAGGCCCAACAGATCACCATGCCAAGTTCAGTGGATCACACTGTTCCCTTTCCCTGTTCAGTCAATCTCCTACCTTCAGCCTCAATGGATCAAACTCTAAACCATTCCCTCAGTCACTCTGGATCACTCCCTTTCCCTCAGTCCCACTGGATCAATCTCTTTCTCCTCCACCCCCCTTGCCTCAGTCCCACTGGATCACTCACCCCTCTGCCCTCAGTACCACTGGATTACTCCACTTCACCTTCCTCAGTCCCACAGGATAGCTGCTGGTTAATCTTTCAGTGGGCAGGCTTCCTGTTGCTGGGATCTGCTGTTCAGAGATTTGGTTCAGTGTGCGTTCATACGCCTGTCTCCCTATCAGCTGTGTGCATTCTCAAACAGAAAGTTTCCATCGGCCCTTCATAAATCACCTTCTGATGGAATGCTGGGTATGCCATTGATAATCACATCCCATAATCGAATGAAGGAGTAAAGAGGAGTTTCCAATATAATTGGCACTGACAAAGTTACCTTGATATAAGACGGGTGTCTAGTTAAGAGTGGACTAGTTACTGATATTATTCACAATGCCCGGATTTCATGTGTTTGTAGAACTACGAGGTGACAACAGATTATGATGCTGCTGTGGTTGACCACTGTCTGAATTCCCTGGAGTGGGCTTGTCGAATGCTACCCTTCGCTAGGTTCCTGAATGTGGAGGAGTTGATACAGGACATCATCCTCAGCTTGGTTAGTGAGCTGCCTCCAATCAGAAAGGTAAGAACACACTTCAGAAAAACAATCTGCTTGGTTACAGTAGGCAACTAGGAAAAGAGGGAAGATGCTGAGGTGAGGGCAGAGGCTAGGACTGCAGAACATAGCCATCATCCCATCATGTTCATCACATTACTATTGTTGAATGTACATTTGGGAGGCTTGATCAGAAATTGAACTGGACCAGCCAAATAAATACAGAGCAGAAACTGAGAGTTCTGAGTCAAGTTGCTCACGTCTTTTTTCATTCCTGGGATGTGGTTATCTCTGGCCAGGCCGGTATTTCTTGCCCATCCTTCATTGCCCAGAGGGCAGTTAAGAGTCACATTGCTGTGGGGCTGGAGTCACGTGTAGGCCTGACCAGATTAGGATGGCATTGGTAATCAGAAAGCAACAATCAACGGTGATTACATGGTGACTATCAGAGCGCTGTTTCATCCCTGATTTTATTGAGTTCAGATTTCAATACTTGTCATGATAGGCTATGAACCCATGTCCCCAGAGCATTGGCCTGGTGGGTCTGGATTACTAGGAGAAAGTGAGGACTGCAGGTGCTGGACACCAGTGTTGAAAAATGTGATGCTGGGAAAACACAGCAGGCCAGGCAGCATCCAAGGAGCAGGAGAATCGACATTTCGGGCTTAAGCCCTTCTTCAGGAATCGGGCCTGGATTACTAGTTCAGTGACATTAATGCCACCACATCCCAAAGCCTGTCCACCATCTACAAAGCACAAGTCAGGAGTGTGATGGAATACACCCCATTTGCCTGGATGGGGGCTGCTCAAGCACACCAAAGAAAACAAATTGATTGGCATCCCTTCCATCACCTTAAATTTCATTCGCTCCCCCCACCGACGCTCAGTCACAGCACTGTGTACCATCTACAAGATGCACTGCAGGCATTCACCAAGGTTCTTCTAATAGCATCTTCCAAACCCACAACCACATCCATCTAGAAGGACAAGGACAGCAGATACACCTGAACACCACCCCCCGCAAGTTCCCCTCTTAACCACTCCCCATCCTGATTTGGAAATTTATTTCTTCAGTGTCGCTAGGTCAGAATCCTGGAATTCCCTCCTTAAGGCCATTGTGGATCTACCTCGAGCACGTGGATCTTCCGATAGCAGTTCAATAAGATAGCTGACCACCACCTTCTCAAGGGCAACTAGGGATGGGCAATAAATGTTGGCCCAGCCAGAACCACCCTCATTCCAGAAAATACTGGAATTATACTGGAATACTGTATTATATCGGGTGTTTTGCAGCATGCTGTGTTGGAGCCGGCCTTACTGCAGTGTGCCCTGTTTATTGTAGGTTGCTGAGATCTTGGTCAAGGCCTTTCCTGATGTGGAAGACGTTCGAGTGTCTCTCAGGGATAAATATCACTCCCTGCAGCATCACCTCCGTCACAGCACAGTACCAGGTGAGATAGTGCAGCCTCCACTGTCATGAGTGGAGCCTGAGCGAGTCCTCCTTTGGAATGGTTGATGGGGTCTAGTGATTCTCCTGACAGTGGTAAGAGTCCAGGCTGGGTGGGACCTAACGTAGACCTTCTGGTCCAAAGGTGTGGACACTGCCATGACAACACCAGAGCTCAGGCAGCCGAGTGATAAAAATCTGAAATAGACAGGAAGCTAGAAACGAAGCAATGCAGTAGGCAGAGAGTTTAATGATGGAAAGATTTCTGAGGTTGGGAGAGGAAGCCAGGGAAGAGTTTCACAACTGAGTGAGAATTCCAAAATACCAAATGTTATACTTTTTGCGAATTTATATAATGATTATCACAGCATATACAGACTAGTTAATGGAACCTTGGTGGGAGAGCAAGCATTTATAAAGAATCATTTAGGACAAAATTAAAATCATTTTGACAAATATAGGTTAGTTAAAGAAGCCAGCAGAAACCTGTCCCAGCAAGTTGTTGGAGGTGATGATAAAATGTAACTTCATGGACAGTTAGCGAGGCAGACATTGATTAGGGATAGTCAGCGTGGTTTTGTGTAAGGAAAATTATATCTCACAAATGTGGTTGAGTTTTTTGAGGCAGTTAACAAAAAGATTGGTGATGGCAGAGCAACAGACATTTATTTGGATTTTAGTAAAGCCTTCGACAAGGCTCCACGTGGCGGACTAATTAATAAAGTTGGTCACATGGGATTCAGGGTGAGCGTGCCCATTGGGGACACAATTGGCTTAACACCGGGAGACAGAGAGTCAGACTAGAGGCCTGTTAGCTGTGGTGATCCACAGGGATCGGGTCTGGGTCCTCTTTGGTTTGTCATTTATCGAAATGATTTGGATGAGAATATAGAAGGAATGGTTAGTACATTTGCAGATGACACCAAAATTGGTGGTGTGGTAGACAGTGAGGAAGGTTTCTAAGACAACAAAGGGATCCTCATCTCTTTAAACAGGTGAGTATAACTGCTTAAAACACTTACCACAGGCTTCAGGGCCTCCATCTGCTGAGAGGTCTGAGGGAGGAGTGAAGGATGCTGGGAAGGTGAGCATAAAACATTTCTTTTTGAAAAGAGCGCCGAGGAGAGAGGGTGGAGAGAAATTAGGGCTGCCGGGAAATTTTTAAGTGTGTGAGATCTAAACCCGAGACCCTACACGGTAGGGCCTTCCTCCCACCCCACCACCTCTAACCTGACTAGGAGTCTGTACTGAGAGTCAGTAAGTTTTCAGCTTTCTTTGTTTTTCCTTCTCTTCCTTTGTTTAGTTCTGTGCGGGCTATCAGAGTAATGGGTTATGGACGTTAGGGCAGTTGCATGTTCCTCCTGCAGAATGTGCCAGGTGAGAGACACTTCACATGTCTCTGCCGACTACATCTGTGAAGTGCACCCAACTCCAGCTCCTTGAAATCCGAGCTGGGGAACTGGAGCTGGATGAACTACGGATCATCTGGGAGGCTGAGGGGGAAATTGGGAGGATATACAGAGAGGTGGTCACTCCCCAGACACAGGATAAGGACAACTGGGTTACTGTCAGGGGTAAGAAAGGGAAGAAAGGTCAGAGCAGGGATCCCCTGTGGCCGTTCCCCTCAGCAATAAGTACCCCATTTTGGATCCTGCTGGTGGGGACAGCCTACCAGGGGAAAGCCATAGCTGTCAGATCTCTGGCACTGAGCCTGGCATTGTGGCTCAGAGGGGAATGGGGGGAAAATAGAAAAGTGCTAGTGGTAGGGGACTCAATAGTTTGATGGATTGACAGGAGATTTTGTGGTCAGAAACAGACTCCCAGAAGGTATGTTGCCTCCCTAGTTCCAGGGTCCGGGATGTCGCCGATCGGGTTTACAAGATTCCGAAGGGGGAGGGGGAACAGCCAGAAATCGTGGTACATATTGGCATCAATGATATAGCCAGGAAAGGGATTGAGGATCTGAAAAGTCACTACAGAGAGTGAGGTTGGAAGCTGAAGAACAGGACGAGTTGAGTAGTGATTTTAAGTTTGCTCCGGTGCCACGAGATAGTGAGGTGAGGAACAGGCAGCGAATGTGGCTTAACACGTGGCTGCGAGCTGGTGCAGGAGGGAGGGCTTCAGATACCTAGACCATTGGGATACCTTCTGGGGAAGGTGGGGCCTGTACATGAAGGATGGGTTGTACCTGAACTGGAGGGGCACAAATTCCTGGGTGGGAGATTTGCTCGTGTGGTTCGGGAGGATTTAGACTAATTTGGCAGGGGGGGTGGTGGGAATCAGAGCCACATGTCTGAGAGGGGGGTAATTGTATATGGGACAGTGACAGGACATAGTGAATCTATCAGGAAGGTTTCTCACACGATGAAACAAAGGGATCGGTTAAAGTGTGTCTGCTTTAACACAAGGAGTGTCTGGAATAAGAGTGATGGACTTAAAGCATGGATCAGTACTTGGGGATACGATGTTGTGGCCATAATGGGGACGGGGGTTTCACAGGGGCAGGAATGGTTGTTTGATGTTCCCGGGTTTAGAACATTTAAAAAGAACTGGGAGGGTGGAAAAAGAGGAGGGGGTGTAGCATTGTTAATCAGAGAGTGCATCACAGCTACAGAAATGAAGGTTGTTGAGGAAGGTTTGTCTACTGAGTCAGTATGGGTGGGGGTTAGGAACAGCAAGGGAACAGCCACCGCACTGGGGGGGTTATACAGACCCCCTAATAGCAGTAGAGAGATTGAAGATCTCATAGGCGGGCAAATTGTGGAAAATGCAGATGTAGCAGGGTTGTTGTTATGGGTAATTTCAACTTTCCCAATATTGACTGGAACCTCCGAAGTGCAGATGGTTTGGTTGGAGCCGTTTTTGTCAGGTGTGTTCAGGAGGAGTTCCTTACCCAGTGTGTAGACAGACAGAGAGGGGGAGGGGCCACTTTGGATTTAGTGCTTGGCAACAAGTCAGGGCAGGGGTCAGATCCCGCGGTGGGAGCGCACTTTTTGGTGACAGTGACCACAACTGCCTCACGTTTAGCTTGGTCTTGGAGAGGGAAAGGAGCAGTTACCGAGGGAAGATATTTGATTAGGGAAAAGGAAATTATGATGCTATCAGACAGGAGTTGGGAAGTATAGACTGGGAGTAATTGTTCCACAGAAAGGGCACAGCAGACATGTGGAGACTGTTTAAGGAGCAGTTGTTGCAAGTGATGCACGAATTTGTCCCTCTGAGACAGGTAAGAAGGGGTAAGATTAAGGAACCTTGGATGACGAGAACAGAGGAGCTTCTCGACAAAAGGAAGAAGGCAGCTTACGTAAGGTGGAGGGAGCAAGGATCTAGCACAGCTTTAGAGGATTACAGGCTTGCTAGAAAGGAGCTCAGAAATGGACTGAGGAGAGCCAGGAGGGGGCACGAAAAAGGCTTGGCAAGAAGGATTAGGGAGAACCCAAAGGCATTTTACTTATACGTGAGGAATAAGAGAATGATCAGGGAGAAGGTAGGGCCGGTCAGGGATAGCGGAGGGAACTTGTGTGTGAAGTCTGAGCAGATAGGGGAAGCCCTAAATGAGTTTTTTGCTTCGGTTTTCTCCAAGGAAAGGGAACTTGTTATAAATGAAAACTTTGAGGAGCTGGGAAACAGTCTTGAACAGATCGAGATTGATGAAGTGATGTGCTGCAAATTTTGGAAAACATTAAGATTGATAAGCCCCCAGGGCCAAACCAGATTTATCCTAGGCTGCTCCGGGAAGCGAGAAAGGAGGTTGCTAAGCCGCTGGTGAGGATATTTACCTCCTCACTCTCCACAGGAGTTGTACCAGAAGATTGGAAGGAGGCAAATGTTGTTCCTCTTTTCAAGAAGGGTAATAGGGAAATCCCTGACAATTACAGACCAGTCAGTCTTACATCTTGGTCAGCAGAGTTTGGAAAGAATCCTGAGGGATAGGATTTATGACTATTTGGAAAAGCATAGTGTGATTAAAGGCAGTCAGCATGGCTTTGTGAGGGGCAGGTCATGCCTCACAAATCTTACTGAGTCCTTTGAGGAGGTGACAAGACAGGTCGATGACGGCCGAGTGGTGGATGTGGTGTATATGGACTTCAGCAAGGCATTTGATAGGGTTCCCCATGGTAGGCTCATTCATAAAGTCAGGAGGTATGGGATACAGGGAGATTTGGCTATCTGGATTCAGAATTGGCTGGCTGACAGAAGGCAGACAGTGGTTGTAGATGGAAAGTATTCTGCCTGGAGGTCAGTGTTGAGTGGGGTCCTACAGGGCTCTGTTCTTGGGCCTCTGCTCTTTGTAGTTTTTATAAATGACTTGGATGAGGAGTGGGTTAGTAAATTTGCAGATGACACAAAGGTTGGAGGTGTCGTCGATAGTATACAGGGATACTGCAGGCTGCAGTGTGACATAGACAGGATGCAGAGCTGGGCTGAGAAATGGCAGATGGAGTTCAACCTGGATAAATGTGAGGTGATGCATTTTGGAAGGTCGAACTCGAATGCTGAATATAGGATTAAAGACCGGATTCTTGGCAGTGTGGAGGAACAGAGGGATCTGGGTGTGCAAGTACATAGATCCCTCAAAGTTGCCACCCAAGTGGATAGGGTTGTTAAGAAAACATATGGTGTTTGGGCTTTCATTAACAGGGGGATCGAGTTTAAGAGCCGCGAGGTTTTGCTGCAGCTCTACAAGGCCCTGGTGAGACCACACTTGGAATATTGTGTCCAGTTCTGGTCGCCCTACTATAGGAAAGATACAGAGGCTTTGGAGAGGGCGCAAAGAAGGTTTACCAGGATGCTGCCTGGACTGGAGGGTTTGTCTTATGAAGAAAGGTTGAATAAGCTCAGACTTTTCTCTCTGTAGAGAAGGAGGAAGACAGGAGACCTGATCGAGGTGTACAAGGTAATGGAGGAATAGATAGAGTCAACAGCCAGAGACTTCTCCCCAGGACAGGACTGACTGGGACCAGGGGGGTCATAGTCTGAAGATATTAGGAGGAAGGTATAAAGGAGATGTCAGAGGTAGGTTCTTTACACAGAGAGTTGTGAATGTATGGAATGTGTTGCCAGCGGTGGTGGTGGAAGCAGAGTCATTGGGGACATTTAAGCGACTGCTGGACATGCACATGGATAGCAGTGAGTTGAGGGGTGCATAGGTTATGTTATTATATTTTACATTAGGATTAAATCTCGGCACAACTTCATGGGCCAAAGGGCCTGTTCTGTGCTGTACTTTTCTTTGGTCGATGTTCTAAATGGGTCAATGGGCTGAAAAATGGCGATGGAGTTCAATCTGGATAAATGTGAGGTATTGCATTCTGGAAGGAGAACGTGAGGAGTGCAGATGCTGGAGATCAGAGCTGAAAATGTGTTGCTGGAAAAGCGCAGCAGGTCAGGCAGCATCCAAGGAACGGGAGATTCGACGTTTCAGGCAGATTCCTGAAGAAGGGCTTATGCTTGAAACGTTGATTCTCCTGCTCCTTGGATGCTGCCTGACCTGCTGCGCTTTTCCAGCAACACATTTTCAGTTCCTAACAACCCTGTCAACCTGGGTGGCAACTTTCAGGGATCTGTGTACACGGACACCGAGATCTCTCTGCTCATCTACACTCCCAAGAATCCTACCATTAGAGAACATTAGTTTCTCCCTCTCCCACCCTTCCCGGCTGAGAGTTCCAGATTCCCACCAGCCTCTAGGTGAGAACATTTTTCCTCCCATCCCCTTGAAACCCCTGCACCTTAAATCTATTTCCCTAGTTACTGATCCTTCCATGAAGTGGAAAGATTCCTTCCTATCTATCCTATCTATGCCCCTCGTAGTTATGTACATCCCCGTCATGTACATCCTCAGTCTTCTCTGTTCCAAAGAAAACGGCCCCATTCTGTCCAATTGCTCTTCATCAGTAAAACTGGCAGCATCCTGGTGAATCCCCTCTGTACCCCCTCCAGTACAATCACATCCTTCCTGTAGTGCGGGGAACAGAAACTGCACACAGTCCTCCAGCTGGGGCCTCCCCAAAGTCCTCTACAGTGCCTCCCTACTCTTATAATCTACATCACAACTGATATTGCCATCTTAATCACCCTGTCCCACCACCTCCAGGGGCCTGTGCACAAACACCCCAAGATCCCTCTGTTCCTCGGAGCTTCCTGCTGTCCTGTCATTCACTGAGTACTCCCTTGTCTTGTTCCTTCTTCCAAAGTGCACCCCCTCCCATTTCTCAGGGTTGAATTCCATCTGCCTCTGATCTGCCTGTCTGACCAATCCGTTTCTACCCTCCTGGAATCTAACACCTTCCTCCTCACTGCCAACCACCCGGCCAATCTTTGTCTCATCCACAAACTTACTTCCCATCTCTCCCACATTCCCATCTCCGTTGTTGATGAAGATCACAAACAATGAGGGCCCCAGCAGTGATCCCTGTGGGACCCCACTGCAGCCCGGGCTCCAGTCACACCAACAGCCTCCTGACACCACCCTCTGTCTCCTGACACGAAGCCAGCTTTGGATCCATCTTACCAAGTGACCCTGGATCCCATCAGCTTTGACCTTCTGTATCCGTTTCCCGTGTGAGACCTTGTCAAAGGCCTTACTGAGATCCAGATAAACTACATCAACTGCCCTCCCCTCACCTACACACTTGGTCACCTCCTTGAAAAATTTAACAGATTTGTTAGGCATGACCTCTCTCTGACAAAGCCATGCTGGGACTATTCCTGATCAAACTTTGCCTCTCCAAGTGGAGATGAACTCTTTCCTTGAGAACGTTCCCCAATTCCCTTACCCCTGGACACTGGACCTGTTGGTCTGTAACTCCCTGGTTTATCCTTACCACCCTCCTTATACAGAGGGACCACATTAATTGTCCTCCAGTCCTCTGGCACCTCCACTGTGGCCAGAGAGAAATTAAATATTTGGGTCCAAGCCCCTGTGATTTCCTCCCTCATTTCTCATCCAGAATTTATCCACCTTTAAATCTCACAAAACCTCCAAGATAATAAGACCATGAGACATAGGAGTAGAATTAGGTCATTTGGCCCATTGAGTTTGCTTCACCATTTGTTCATGGCTGTTCTGCATCTCAATCCCATTCTTCTGCCTTTATGCTGTAACCCTTGATCCCCTGACAAATCAAGAACCTGTCCAACTCTGTCTGGAATTACTCAATACCCTGGCCTGCCCAGCCCTCAGTGGCAATCAATTCCACAGATTTCCCACCCTCTGGCTGAAGAAATTCCTCCTCATCTCAGTTCTAAAGGATCCCTTCACTCTGAGGCTATGCCCTTGGCTCCCAGTCTCTCCCAACGTATTGTCCACACCCACTGTGTCCAGGCCTCTCAATACCCCATAAGTTTCAATCAAGTCCCCCTAAACTCCATTGAGTACAGCCCCAGAGTCCTCAACTGCTCTTCATATGATAAGCCCTTCATACTCAGGATCATTCATGTCAACCTCATTTCGACCCTGCCCCCGCTCCTGTCTGATAAAGCCTCAGCAGTACACCACTGCTTGTGTAGGCCAGCCCTCTTGAATTGAATATGAAAATAACGTTTGTCTCCCTAACTGCCAACTGAACATGCAGGTTAACCTTCACACAATTCTGAACCAGGACTCCTCAGTCTCTTTGTGTTTCAAATTTCTGAAGCCGACTCCCTTTAAGAAGTAGTCTTCATCACTATCCTTCCTACCAAAGTGCATAACCTGACACATTGCCACATTGTGTCCCATTTTCCCACTCTCCTAGCCTGTCCAAGCATATTTTGCAGCCTCCCCACTTCTTCAACACTACTTGTCCTTTCACTTATCATCACGTCATCTGCAAACTGAGCATCAATGCCCTCAGTTCCTTCACCCATATCATTAATGTGCAATGTGAATAGTTCTGGTCCCAAGGCAGACTGGTGCAGACCTCCACTAGTCACTGGCTGCGAATGCTCTATCTGAGCCAGTACAGTGCCCCTCACTCCATGGGCTCCGATCTGGTTTAGCAGTCACTCTGGTGTACCTTGTGAAAGGCCTTCTGGCCTTCTCACTCCTGATACTAATCTGCTGAAAAACCTCACATTCCACCTTCTCAAATTCTGTTACCGCATCGACCTGCTCGCGAGGAAAGACAGATGTGAAGTGCTCATTTAGCACTGTATCAGTGTCTAGATTAGATTAGACTTACAGTGTGGAAACAGGCCCTTCGGCCCAACAAGTCCACACCGACCCGCCGAAGCGCAACCCACCCATACCCCTACATTTACCCCTTACCTAACACTAGGGGCAATTTAGCATGGCCAATTCACCTGACCCACACATCTTTGGACTGTGGGAGGAAACCGGAGCACCCGGAGGAAACCCACGCAGACACGGGGAGAACGTGCAAACTCCACACAGTCTGAGTCGGGAATTGAACCCAGGTCTCAGGCGCTGTGAGGCAGCAGTGCTAACCACTGTGCCACCGTGCCGCCCGACACACACACACACTCATACACACAGACACACACAGATAGACACACAAACACACAGACAGACACACAGAGACACACACGCACGCGCACACACACACGCACGCGCACACACAGACACACACACAGACAGACAGACACAGAGACACACACACACACACACACACACACACACACTACAGGAGTTAGGAGGTCATGTTGCAACTGTGCAGGACATTGGTTAGGCCACTGTTGGAATGTTGCGTGCAATTCTGGTCTCCTTCCTATCGAAAGATGTTGTGAAACTTGAAAGGGTTCAGAAAAGATTTACAAGGATGTTGCCAGGGTTGGAGGGTTGAGCTATTGAGAAAGGCTATTTAGGCTGGGGCTGTTTTCCCTGGAGCGTCAGAGACTGAGCTGTGAGGTTTATAAAATCATAAGGGTCTTCTCCCTGGGATGGGAGAGTCCAGAACTAGAGGACATAGGTTTAGAGTGAGAGGGGAAAGATATAAAAGAGACCTAAGGGGTAACTTTTTCACAGAGGGTGGTGCGTGTATGGAATGAGCTGCCAGAGGATGTGGTGGAGGCTGGTACAATTGCAACATTTAAGAGGCATCTGGATGGGTATATGAATAGGAAGGGTTTGGAGGGATATGGGCCGGGTGCTGGCAGGTGGGACTAGATTGGGTTGGGATATCTGGTCGGCATGGACGGGTTGGACTGAAGGGTCTGTTTCTGAGATGTACATCTCTGTGACTCTATGCATAATTGCATTGGTTACTTTGTAGACCTTGCGGAAAAGCTGCGAGGTTTTTAATTTGGACTTCTCTCAGGCAGCCATTTACATATTGAAAAATGTTGAACCAATCAATGACAACCAATCTCTGACAACCAATTTCACCCCATCCAGCTCGGGCTGTGCCTTTTACTACAGTCAGTGGGAACTGAACCAGCTGCTTCGCATACGAGACCAGAACCGAAGTTGTCCCCTCAATCTGTAAGGATTTCCTGGTCCAGGTTCTCAGCCCGGCCAGGGTATTATGCAAACTTAAGGGTTGAACCCAGAGTCTGGACTGGTTCTGCAATCACTGATATAACTGCGCAAAAATTGACTTCCATTCAAACTGGGTGACCGTTTGACCAGACATTTATTTTGATTGGTTCTGATTTGGATGTCTCTAAGCAAAGTAACTGTTCTCAGGCAGATGTGGGTGGACTTTCCAGGGTGTACACTCCCCCTTGATACTGGCCTCTGAGTTCTCTTACTCAATTTAGATCCACTGGGACTCTCTTGCTGTGTGGAGTCCACATACCGGCAGCAGCTACAATGGCGTGCCGGCCTGGGGCCTGAAGAAAATGTCAATTGTTTGGCTTTGGTTTGGGGTTTTGCTACGGGCTGACCAAGAGACCCTCTGTTCAGGACATGTACTGAGTGAGGCTACGCAATGGCCTTCGCTTAAATGGTGTTTCCAGAGCTCAATTAGACTGGGAAGGGTGTCCACTTCCATCGGCATACCCTGGAACCCATCTGCTCCTTTTGCTGCTTTTTCCAATGGTGAAAGCAGTTGTAGTGTCTGAAGTCCAGTTGAGTTTCAGCTCGTAGGCCATCTTGCATGGTGACATCATTAATCTGACATTCCAAATGGCATCTCTGCATCTCACTTCGGGTTAAGCCAAAATTACGTGCCTCTGCCATTCATCTCAACCTTGTCAAAACCCCCAATATGGATTCCACTGGTTCTTGTACTGTTTAGTAAAACTGAAAATGTCTCAGAATTAAAGGAGGTTTAGGCTCTTGATGTTTCTTAACTAAAACTGTCAATTCTGAAAGCTTTCAGTATCTGTGCCTCTGGAAATGTTAGGTTCCTAATAACTGAAAAAGCTGCAGCTCCACAAGCTGTCAGGAGAATTACTCATTGCTTTTCATCTGCCCCAATGTTATTTGCCTGAAAGAAATAACACACTTTCCACATACTGGGCCCATTCTTTGATGGCAGGGTCAAATGTGTCAAACTTCTGAAGTAAATGCATGATGCCAGTATGCTTTCCCCAACTCAAAGGTGACTATTATGTGCAAT
This sequence comes from Hemiscyllium ocellatum, assembly GCF_020745735.1. Lineage (NCBI taxonomy): Eukaryota > Metazoa > Chordata > Chondrichthyes > Orectolobiformes > Hemiscylliidae > Hemiscyllium > Hemiscyllium ocellatum. The sequence continues at coordinate 2,842,358 of NC_083402.1, forward strand.
CTTCTTCAGGAACGTAAGTGTTTTGCTCTTGGTGCCACTGAAATAACACCAGAGAGACCGGTATGCCGTCACCAAGCCCCCCTTTATTTACACGCGCGGAGTACCTGATATTGATCCCGCTTGCTCAGAGCCCTCTCTCAGAGTGAACCGAATCTCTGTCAGCCAGGGCTCCCTGACTGAAACAGGTTAACAGGCTGACCTTGTTACTATCCCGACAGTAATTAATTTGACTCTACTATGGGTTACTTCCAGCTTGAAGGGATAAATCAGAAATATTTGCAAGCCATAAACTAAAAGACTTGTACAAAATTTTTAATAATCATTTTAAGAACTAAATAAACAAAACCGGGGTGTGGGCCAGGTGCTGTGTTGTACCTGCATGAGGTGGAAGCTGGTGGAGCCCATTGTAGTTCGGAGTGACCACATCTGCATTGAGGGAGAGCATTACCTGGACGCTGTGTTTCAGGAAGCAGTCACACCGTCAGATAAACGCCCAGGAATTCGGGCAGTGGTCAGGAACAGGAGGGTGTGACTCTGAGTGAGGCAGGTAGAGGGATCCAGGAGGTAGTGCTGAAGGAGCCTCAGCCTTTGAGCATGTCTAACAGGTTGGAGATTCTTGTCCCCCTTGTGGATGGGAGTGAGGACTGGAGGGAGGATGAGCTAACTGACCATAGTGCTGTGGTACAGGGAGCCATTCAGGAGTGAGGAGAAAAGAGCAATGTGGTTATAATCAGGGCTAGTATAGTCAGGGGAATAGAGACTGTTCTCTATGGCCAGGGTTGAGATTCCTGAAGGCTGTATTCCCGGCCTGGGGCCTGGGTTCAGGATCTCTCATCTGGGCTGCAGAGGAACTTGGAGTGGGAGGGAGAAGATCCTGTTGTTGTGGTTCATTTAGGTGTCAATGATATTGGTAGGAAGTGGAAGGAGATTCTACTGAGGGACTATCCGCAGCTAAGGGCTGAATTGAAAATCTGAACCATAAAGGTAATAACTTCTGGATCACTACCTGAGCCATGAGCAAGTTGGCACAGAGTCAAAAAATTAAAGAGGTCAAAGATTGGTTTGGGAGAGATGGGCTTGAATGCATGGAACATTTTTATTCTTACTCACCTCACTGAGTGATCTACATGTCTGCTCCTCTATTTCTCCCTGACTGTTTGGTGGTCTATATACATGCTCAGAATGTGACCACCTCCTTTTTATTCCTGAGCTCTATCCAAAAAAGCAACATGTGAAGACTTTTCAAGATATCGCTTGTGTATAGGGGAGGCAATGGCTTAGTGATATTATCGCTGCACTATTAAATGTAATGGGTCTTCAAGGAATCTGGGTTTGAATCCTGCGATGGTAGTTGATAGAATTTAAAATCAATAAAAATCTGAAAAGAAGAACCTAACCATGGTTCTGAAACCATTGTTGATTGTCAGGAAAACCCCATCCAATCCACTTATGTCTTTAAAGGAAGGAAACTGCCATCCCCACCTGGTCTGGCCTACATGTGATTCCAAACCCACAGCAATATGATTGCCCTCTGGGCGATTAGAACAAAAGAAAAAAGAAAATTTACAGCCCAGGAACAGGCCCTTCGGCCCTCCAAGCCTGAGCTGATCCAAATCTACTGTCTAAACCTGTCGGTCAATTCCTAAGCATCTGTATCCCCCTGCTCCCCACCTACTCCTGCATCTGTCCAGATGCATCTTAAATGAATCTACCATGCCTGCCTCTACCACCTCTGCTGGCAACGTGTACCAAACCCCCACCACCCTCTGTGTGAAGTACTTGCCGTGTGTATCCCCCTTATACTTTCCACCTCTCACCTTGAAAGAGTGACCTCTCGTTATTGAATCCTTCACCCTGGGAAAAAGCTTATCTCTATCCACCCTGTCTATACCCTTCACGATTTTGTAAACCTCAGTCAGGTCCCCCCTCAATCTCCTTTTTTCAAATGAAAATAAACCTAACCGACCCAACCTCTCTTCATAGCTAGCACCTTTCATACCAGGCAACATCCTCGTAAACCTTCTCTGCACCCTGTCCAAACCGTCCACATCCTTTTGGTAATGTGGCACCCAGAACTGTACACAGTATTCTAAATGCGGCTGAACCAATGTCTTGTACAATGTTAACATGACCTGCCAGCTCTTATACTCAATACCCCCGTCCAATGAAGGCAAGCATACTATATGCCTTCTTGACCACTCTATCCACCTGTGCAGCAACCTTCAGGGTACAATGGACCTGCATTCCCAGATCTCTCTGCCCATCAACTTTTTCCAAGGCTCTTCCATTCATTGTATAATTCGCTCTAGAATTAGCCTTGCCTAAATGCATCATCTCACATTTGTCTGGATTGAAATCCATCTGCCACGTTTCCGCCCAACTCTCCAGTCTGTCTATATCCTCCTGTATTCTCTGACAGGCCCTTATACTTTCTGCTACTCCACCTGGATTAGGGATGGGCAATAAATCCTAGCTTAGCCAGTGATGTCCTCATCCTGCGAATGAATTTAAAAAATGTCCCTCCTCACTGCAGTAACTGACTCCTTAGTTAATAATGTGACACCACTTGCTATTTTACACCCTCCCCAAGATCCTTTACCATGGAATGTTGAGTTGCTCGTCCTCTCTCTCTCTCTCTGCTGACCCCTGATCCTGGGTATTGGTATATCCTTTATCCTCTCCTTGAATCTCTGAGCCTAGGCCTTAGTATACCGTCAAGCCTCCTCCCCCTCCTTGCTGTGTTGATGCTGAAGTAGAGACCACTGCACTGTGAGAGGTGCCTCCTTTTGGGATGAGACATTAAACTGAGGTCTCTTCGCTTGCTCAGGAGAATGTAAAGTTTCCATGGCACTACTGGCATTATCCAGAGATGAGGGCCTTGTCTTTTGAAGAGAGATTGAGCAGTTTGAGTGTATGCTCTTTGGGGTTAGAAGAGCAACCAGATTGAGGTATATAAGATGCTGAAGGGGATATGCCCTCATATGGGGGAATCCCATTCAAGAGGTCATTGTGTGAGGATAAGGGGTAGCAGATTTAGAACAGAGATGAGAAATGTCTGGGTCTGGGTGGCACGCTCTTTGGAGGGTCAGTGGGGACTGATTGGGTCGAATGGCCTGCTTCTGCATTGTATGCATCTGAGTAGGCAGTTTGACTTCTCGATCCAGCTGTGCCATTATATGGCTGATCTGATTGTGAACGTCACTTTCTTGTGTCCCTTGGGTAACCTCCTGCTAGCTTGCTCGTCAAGAATCCATTACCTTTGTCTTCAAAATAATCAGCCACTCTTCATCCATTACTCCGAGGAAGAGTGCTCCAGAGACTCACTCCAAAGGAAAAGTTCCTCCTTATCTTTTTCTGAAATGGGAAGTCCCTTGTTCTTAAACTTACCCCCCACCAGGAGTCAGAGGGGAAAGGGAAACATTCCTTCCCCATCCAGCCTGCTAGATCCCACAGGATGTGATATGTTTCAGTTCTTCGACATTCTAATGGATATGGGCCAGCCTGTCAAAGTTTTCCTCATAGGATAACACCATTGCCCCCAGCCCATTGCAGGGAGTCAATCATGTGGACCTTCCCTGAGATAACCATAGAGAGTCTCACAGCATAGAAACAGGCCCATACTGACCAAAACAAACACTGAGCTACACTAATCCCATTAACCTGCTCTTGCTCCATACCCTACTATATCTTGGCATTTAAGTACTCGTCCAGATGTTTCCTAAACAGTACGTTCCATGTTTCTACTTCTTTGGGGGAAATCTCTTTTCCTTGCATCTCTTCACCTTGAGCTATGCCCTTTGGTCTTAGACATGTCTGCCATGGGCGAGATATTCTCATAATCTATTTTGTCTACACCTGTTGTAATTTTATGTACCTCAGTCAGATACCCCCCTCAACATCCTCGACTCTGAGGGAAACAAGCTCACCCTATCCTGTTACCCTTCATACTGCGACTTTTCATCCCAGACAATATCCTGGTGAAGCTCCTGTGCATCCCCTCCAGGCAATCAGACCTGCACATAGTATTCCATCTGTGGCCTAACCAATGTTTTATAATGTTGTTACAAGACTTGCCTGCTCCCAGATTCAACTCCCGGATAATGAAAGCAAGCATCCCGTATACCTTCCTCCCCTCCCTGTCTACCTGTGCTGACACCTTCAGGGACTTGTACACCAAGGTCTCTGTTCTTCAGTACCCCCTCGGGACCAACCAGTTATTACACCTCCCAAAATGTATCACCTCCCGTGGGGTTAAATTCATTCTGCCATTGCTGTAGCCAATGTACCAGCTGATCCATGAAAAACAGTGTGCTCTTTAAAGGGATGGGTGCAGGAATGGGATGAGCTGGGTTGTTCTTATAAAGAGCTAATTTGGCCATGATGGGCTGAAAATATGTTGCTGGTTTTTTTTTAATAGATATTTTTATTGGAAATTTAACATTTTTGCAAATTTACAAAAATAAACAAAACTCTCAAATACAAACATTGATGTACAATTAAATCATATATACAATAGTCAAAATTTAACAAAGAGAAAAAAAAGAGAAAAAAAAAGGAGAAAAGAAAAAAAAACACAACTTTCTACTAATCTAACCTATAACTAACCAGAGTGTATACCTAAGTCTCTTACATGCTCGGAATGTATTAACATCAAATATAATAAAACCCGTATTCGCGCAGGATTCCTCTCCCAAGGGGCCCCGGAGCAGCCAGGACTGAAATCTTCACTAAATAAAAGCCCTTGTTAGGATAGCCAAAATATCTGCATTTATATAATTCAAAAAGGGCTGCCATATTTTATAAAAAAGTTCAGTCTTTCGGTGCACCATATTTGTGAGGAAGTCAAGGGGGATATATTCCATAATTAATCTGTGCCAATTTGAAAGTCCAGGGGGGCCCTCAGCCACCCAGTTCACCAAAATATTTTTCCTTGCACAGAAAGAGAGAATAGAAAATAGTCTCTTCCCATGCATATCCAGAGATGAGAGGTTCGAAAAGCCCAAAAGGAGAGATACAGGGTCCACCCTAATTTCCGTTCCTAAAATTTCTGTCAGGGTATTTGCCACTTTAGTCCAGTATCTGCGGATTTTCTGACAAGTCCACAGACAATGTACAAGAGTACCCACCTCTATTTTGCATTTGGGACACATTGGAGATGCTCCTGCCTTAAATTTTGCCAATCGAGCCGGTGCTATATGGGCCCTATGAAGTATCTTTAGTTGGATAGCCTGAGTTCTGTTACAGATAGTAATTCTTCTAGCATTTTCCCAAATGTCATTCCACATATCCTCAGAGATTTCTAGCCCCAAGTCCAGCTCCCATGTTTTAAGCAGGTCATCCATGTCTCCTGAGACTCCATCATGTAGCAAATGGTATATAGTACTAACGGAGGATACCCCCGCTGGTCGTAAGACATTACGTTCTCTGTCTGATTTATAAAGACTATCTATTAATGTAGTCTTCCTCTATATATAATCTCGAATTTGGAAGTATCGAAAGAGATCCCCATTAGGTATTCCGAATTTCAGACGCAGCTGCTCAAAGGACATCAGGATCCCATCTTTAAATAGGTCCCCTAAGCATGAGATGCCCCTGGATCTCCAGAGTTTAAAGGTGGCATCTGTAATCCCCGGTTGGAATCCCCATGCGCCTACTATTGGTGCATGGGGGGATGTTTTATGTGAGTTACCCTCATTTTGCCGCATTATATTCCAGGCCTTAATTGTGTTTGATATTATGGGATTTTTACAGTGGTCTGTAATGATTTTCCTCTTATCTGAAAATAAAAGGTTAATAAGTGGATATTTTATTTGGGAAGCTTCGATATCCAACCAGATTAATTGTGGATCAGACAAAACCCAATCAGCTATGTAACTTAGTAGGGAGCTTAACTGATATTTCCTAAAGTCTGGGAAGTCCAGTCCTCCCCTTGCCTGTGGAAGCTGTAGCTTCTTCAGCTTAATAAGGGGCCGTCTATGGTTCCAAATAAAGGAGCCCAACCAGCCATATAATTTACATAGGGCTAGCCTTGGCAGCATCAGCGGGAGCATTCTCATAGGATATAAGAGACGGGGCAGAACATTCATTTTAATTAATGCTATTCTACCTAGCCAGGAAATTGGAAGGTCTCTCCATCGCTGGAGGTCCTGCCTTATCCTTTCCATTAATTGTACAAAATTAGCCCTATACAGCTGATCAAATACTGATGTGATAAAAATACCTAAATATAAGAAACCCTCCAGGGACCAACGGAAGGGAAAAGGGGATCCGTCCATTAAGTGGGGTATCATAGCCAGACCACCCATTGGCATGGCTTCCGATTTTGAAAAATTAATTTTATAGCCTGAGAATGCACTAAATGTATTAATAACTTGAATTAGACGTGGCACTGACATTAAAGGATTACTGAGGAATAAGAGAACGTCATCTGCATAGAGGGTAATTTTGTGTTTATCTGTACCAATCCTCGGGGCCGTTATATTAGGATCAGTCCGGATGGCTTCTGCTAATGGTTCGATTATCAGTGTAAACAACAATGGTGAGAGAGGACATCCTTGACGGCAGCCCCTACCCACACTGAAGCCATCCGATCTTAACCCATTAGTAATAACAGCTGCTTTGGGGTCATTATACAATGTTGAAACCCATTTGGTAAACACCTGTCCAACGCCAAACCTTTCCAATGTGTAAAATAAATATGACCATTCAACCCTATCGAATGCCTTTTCCGCGTCTAATGAAATTACTGCTCCTGGTATCTTTCCCTGATGACAGGCTTGGATCATATTCAAGACCCTTCTGATATTATTGGATGATCTGCGGCCCTTAATAAATCCCGTCTGGTCCCCCTTTATGATGTATGGCAGTACCCTTTCTAGTCTCAGTGCTAACATTTTTGAGAGAATTTTAAAGTCTACATTTAGTAAGGATATTGGTCTGTAAGATGCACAATCTTCTGGGTCTTTTCCTTTTTTGAGGATAAGAGAAATATTTGCTTCTTTCAGCGTGGGCGGGAGACAGACCTGACTATACGCAAAATTATACATATCCATAAGTGGGTCAGCCAATATTCCTGTAAATTCTTTATAGAATTCAGCTTGAAAACCATCCGGGCCTGGTGCTTTTCCGCTTTGAAGTTGCCTAATTGCCTCAAGTATTTCTTGGACTGTTAAAGGGGTATTTAGGGCCGACACCTGTTCCGGAGTCAGGCCCGGGAAGGTCAAATTTTTAAAAAATGACTGCATCCTCCTAATCCTATCTTCGCAGTCCTGCGATTTATATAGTTCAGAATAAAATTCTTTAAAGGTCGCATTGATCTTTTTATGATCATAAGTCAGGGTACCTGTACTTTCCTTGATAGTCGGAATAGTTTGAGGGGCTTTCTTTTTCTTTGCAAGAAATGCTAGGTATCTACCCGGTTTGTCGCCATATTCATATAGTCTTTGTTTCGCAAATAATATTTCCCTTTTAGCCGTTTGAGTAAGCGCAGTGTTTAAAGCTGTCCTAAGAGCTGTAATCCTCTGCAATTTTGTGATAGAAGGTCTATCAGCGTATGCTGTTTCGGCTGCTTTTAGGTGAGCTTCGAGCAGACGCTGTTGTTCTTCCTTCATTTTCCTCTGGGTCGCTGAATAGGAGATGATCAAACCTCGTGCATAAGCTTTGATGGTCTCCCACATCATTGACGGATTGCTAGCTGTACCTGTATTAATTTCTAAAAAAGTTTTAAGTTCTTGGGAGAAGTACTTTACAAATTTGCTATCTTTTATCAGGAAGGGGTCCATACGCCAATGCCGAGCGGATGTCCCATTGTTCTTTACCTTAGTTTCCATGTATACAGCGGCATGGTCGGAGATTGCTATAGTACCTATTTTACAGGTTGATATAGAATTTAGAAAAATTGATGGGGCAAAAAACATATCAATTCTTGTGTGACATTTATGTGGATTAGAGTAGAAAGAAAAATCTCTACCCTGTGGATGGAGACATCTCCACACATCTACCAATCCTAATTCTTTATTCAGATCTGCCAGTTGTCTAGATCTGGGAGATACTCCAGCGGCACTCTTGGGAATCCTGTCTATTTCCAGATCCATAATACAATTAAAGTCTCCCCCTATAATTGTATGATGGGCACCAAAGGCCATCAGTTTTGAAAAAGCTTCCGTTATGAATTTAAAGGGGTGTGCCGGGGGGCAGTACACATTTAAGATCCCATATTCCTCTCCATTTATGAGGGCTTTAATCAAAATATATCGTCCAGATTCGTCTTTTATCTGATTTAGAACTTTAAAAGGGAAATTCTTCCGGACAAGGATAACGACTCCCCTGCTTTTTGAATTAAAAGAAGAAAAAAAGGCCTGATCAAATCCGCCCTGTCGTAATTTTAAGTGTTCTTTATCCGACAGGTGTGTCTCCTGTAGGAGAGCTATATCAACTCTCTCCTTAAGATTTGATAATATTTTCTTCCTTTTAACTGGCGAATTACTCCCCCTGACGTTCCAGGTGCACCACTTAACCGACTGATCAGCCATAATCATCTGGACAGATCCGAGACCCCTCGGGAGGGGAAACCCTATCTAGAACATCCCGAGCATGGAGCATACAAGATTTACAAAAGTAAAGACTCTCTAATACAATCAGAACAATATAACAAAAAACTCTTTCAGCAGGTTAGGAGGGCGGTGCTGAGTTGATGGGCTGAACATGGGTGTAATTATTCGTCATGGCTGTACATTGATAGATTGCTGGTTTGGATCAGTGAGTACAGGAGGGACAGGACTTGCTGTGAGTTAGGACTTGAGCAGCCGTTCTGTTGACACAGCGTGAAAAGACAGAAGGCCAACCATGATCACGTAGAGATAGCAATAGGCAGGGTTAGGGTTTCAGCAGCAGATGAGCTGAGGTAAGGCCGGAGTTAAGTGATGTTTCCGAGGTTGAAGTGGTCAGTCTCGGTGAATTCTGAAACCTCTTGTTTCTCAGGCCTTAATAAAGATGAGATGATGTCAGTCCTGCTGCATGAGCTTCATGGACAGAGGATGAAGTTGATGAAGAGGGCAGCACAGACCATTGGTCCCACGGAACAGCACATTTGGGAACGAGCAGATGAGAGCTTGAGAGACCAGGAGGACCAGATGTACGATCGGTTCTCCTTGGGGACAAGTCTGAGCAGAAACTCTTTAACAGACACTGGACAAGGTCAAAACCAGGGAGATGGAGACACAACAGACAATATCTCAGAGGATCTGCAGGATCAGAGTGAACACCAGGATAGAATCCAACAGTTACTAGGAACTGGTAACAGGTACCACACATGGGCCAGATGAATTGTGCGTCTGTGTGGGTGTATCACTCACTCACTTCCTCTCTTTGTGTGTGACATCTTTGCATAGTGGGCATATGTGTGTGTGTGTGTGTGTGTGTCTGTGTGTGTGTGTGTGTGTGTGTGTGTCTATGTGTGGGTGTGTGTGTGTATTTTTGTGTCTATGTATGGGTGTATGTGTGTGTGTCTCTGTGTGGGTGTATGTGCGTGTGTGCATGTGTGTCTCTGTGTGGGTGTATGTGTGTATGTGCGTGTGTGTCTCTGTGTGGGCGTGTCTGTTTGGGTGTATGTGTGTGGGTGTATGTATGTGTGTGCCTCTGAATGGGTGTATGTGTGTGTGTATGTGCGTGTGTGCTTCTGTGTGTGTGTCTCTGTGTGGGTGTATGTGCATGTGTGTCTCTGTGTGGGTGTATGTGTGTATGTGCGTGTGTGTCTCTGTGTGGGTGTATGTGCATGTGTGTCTCTGTGTGGGTGTATGTGCGTGTGTGCCTTTGTATGGGTGTCTCTGTGTGGGTGTATGTGCGTGTGTGTCTCTGTGGGTGTCTCTGTGTGGTGTATGCATATGGGTGTCTCTGTGGGTGTGGGTGTGTGTGGGTGTATGTGTACCTCTGTGTAGATATATGTGTTTGGGTGTCTATTGGTGTATGTGCATGTGTGTGTGTGTAGGGGGTGTGTTTGGGTGTCACTGTCGGGGGGGTGTGTGTCTGTGTGTGTAGGGGGGTATCTCTGTGTGGGGGAGCGCGCCTATGATGGGGGGGTGTGCCTCTGAGGTGGGTGCATGTAGTGTTGTGTCTCTGTGTTAAGTGTGTCTCTGTGGGGGGTGTCTGTGTGTGTGGGAGTGTGTCTCTGTGTAGGGTTGTGTCTGTGTGTGGGGTCGTGTCTCTGTGTGGAGGTGTGTTTCTGGAGGTGTGTCTCTGTTTGCGGGTGGTGTCTCTGTGGGAATGTGTGTCTGTGGGGGTGTGTGACTGATAGGGTGTATCTTTGTGTGGGGGTGTGTGTCTCTGTGTGGGTGTGTATGTCTCAGAGTGGGGAGAGTGTCTGTGTGTGGGGAATGGTGTCTCTGTGTGGGACTGTGGCTGTGTGTGGGGGGGTGGTGTCTGTGTAGAGGGGTATCTGTATGGGGTGGTGTCTGTGTGTAGGTTGGAGTCTCTGTGTGTGGGTTGGAGTCTCTGTCTGGGGGGTAGTGTCTCTATGTGGGGTGGTGTCTCTGTGTGGGGGTGTTGTCTGTGTAGGGTGGTGTCTCTGTGTGTGTGGGGTGGTGTCTCTCTGTGTGGGTAGCTGTTGTCTTTGGGTGTGGGGAGTGGTGTCTCTTTGTAAAGGTAGTGTCTCTGTGTGTGGTGGTGTCTCTGTGTGGAGATGTGTCTGTGTGGGGTGGTGTATTTGTGTGTGTGGGGTAATGTCTCTGTATGTGGGGAGCTGTTATCTTTGAGTGTGGGTTGGTGTCTCTGTCTCTGTGTTAACCACTCACCTACAGCTACAGCTAAAGGTTAACAGCGCTGGGCTTCAAACCCACCTCGCAAAACTAGGAAGCTGAGGTCTATAAAATCATGAGAGGCATAGCTAACGTAGCTAGCTAGCAGCTTTACCCCCGGGTAGGGGAGTCTAAAACAAGACGGTACAGGTTCCAGAAGGATACTCAGGGTGGGCAGTGTCTGGAACCGGCTGCCAGAGGTGCTGGGGGAAGGGAGTACAGTTTCATAAATTAAGAAACATTTACAAAGGTATATGGATGGGATAGGCATGGAGGGAATATGGACCAAATGCAGGTAAATGGGACCCTTTAATTGTGAAAACTGGACGGGGTGGGCCGAAGGTCCTGATTCTGTGCTAAAGGTTATCAGTGCACCACTTTGAAGCACTCAGCCATACCAATTAGTGATGGTAGCTCAACTCTTGTCATCTTTAATCAACCTGTTCAGGAATGTTATGATACACTGGAACAGGTGGCACTTAAACTAGGGACCTCTTGGCTCAGAAGTAGGGACACTACCACTGCACTACAATGGCCCTAAAGAACTCCCAGGCCTGGGCATTTCCTCCTGCTCAGGCCGTGTGAGGCAGACACAGCAGCTGCTCATGTTTGTTCCCACAGCTGGGATGGTTTTGGAACAACTTGCTGAGCCGCTAACAGAAACGGGAACTTGAGAGGTGCCACTCCCTGTCAAAGATGTCTCACCAGGAGACGCTACAGTGTTGTACTGACTCACACATCCCATCCCACTACTGAGCAGGAGACTTCGACCGGCTCTGTTTCCGGAGAGCTCAGCTCTTTTCTTTGTCAGCAGGGATTTTATTTAATGTTTGATTATTTGCTCATGGTTTGATAACAAGATTTATTTGGGTCCACAGCTGCTGTATGATGTAAGAGAGCCATGCTAATGCCTAAAGCAGAAACTGGGAGAATATTTACGATAGTTAAAATACAAAAGTCTAATCAGCACCAGCAACTCTCACCCAACTCTGGAGTTATTCAGTTTGAGCTTTAAAGGGTCCTGCAGTTCTAACTCTAACAAATATGGCAACATGGTCCGATCAGATGCTCGGAACCCAGCAGCATATAACTCACCTCCTAACTCTCCAAGGCTGGTCCACCCTGTACCTGGCACAAGTCAGGAGTTTGATGGAGTATTTCCTACTTGCCAGGATTATGAAGCTCCAACAACACTCAAGGACAAAGCAACTCACTTCATTGGCACCCTTATTCATTTCTATAACCATCCCCTCCCTCCCCCACTGACGCTCAGTAGCAGCAGTGTGTACCACTCACAAGATGCACTGCAGAAATTCACCAAAGATCCTCAGACAGCACCTTCCAAACCCGCAGCCACTTCCATCTGCAAGGACAAGATGGGATGATAAGTGGGAACATCACCATCTGAAAGTTCCCTTCCAAGTCACTCACCAACCTGACTTGGAAATATATCACTGTACCTTCGCAGTCACTGGGTCAAGATTCTGGAATTCCCCACAGTGTTAAAGAAGGCAGCTCCCCACCACCTTCTCCAGGGTTGGTTGGGTAAACGATCCAGGCATGGGGAAGTCAGTGATGTCAGTATTCACTGATTGAAAATGAAAAAGATTCAACCATTGGGTCTTGGCCGTATAATGAGATGTACACAGTATAAAAGCAGGAAAAGATTCACGTGCTCTGAGTTGAGAGAATTGGATTTGCTTTGGGAAGCCTCATGTGAAGAAGGATGTGAAGACATTAGAGAGGTGCAGGTAAGATGGTCTGCAATTATGCCAGCTCGATAAGGTTTCTCTCCTTCTAGAAGAGAACATTCGAGTAGGATTTCACAGAGGTGTTTAAATTCATTAGGAGCCTCAAATTCATCATTGAGAGAAACAATGAAAACACTCTGATTCCTTTGGCTGAGAGGGTTGGAGTTCAAGTGAAGTTGCTGTGATCTGAATGAACCAATAGAAAGGCTGATAGAAGCAGATTTAATAATAATTTATAATTGAGAATTGAATGCAGCTATTCATAGAACTATAGGGAAGGAGAGGTTGAATGTGTTTCATTGGGTTGTTCCAAACATGAGGCAGCCTGAGATCAATTGGATGAATGACCACCTTTTGGGCTCTATCATTCTATGCTCAGGCACTGTGTGACTGTGTGTAGCAGAAGCTTTCTTCTGTATTTACAGGAACTCACCCAGCAGGAACAATGGGCTGGGTTACCTACAGCCTGCTGAGTCCAGAAAGGATGAGGTGCACACAGCCTGCCTGCCTGTTGTTGGATCATGGGAGTTTGAGCGTGATGATGAGGAGTATGTGAAGTTCCTGGAGCTGTTCCTGAGCTACCTGTTGGAGAGAGACTGGGTAGTGAATGAGGGCCCGGCTGTCCCACTGCTAAGCAGCTGCTCAGTCTTCCTGAGGGAACAGGAGCTAAACTCACTGGCATTCCAGGTCCACACCACCTTAAAGAGGAGACAGAGCAAGTCGAGAGCTGCTGACCAGCTCACCAGGACAGACAACAGTTCTCTCTTAATGTCTGTGTTGCATCAAAACAAGAAGCTGAGCTGTGGGGGAGGATCAAAACCCCCAGGCTCTTCACCCATTCAACGGATGTCCCACTCCACTGGCTACCCTGAAGAGGTGACAAAAGAGTTCAGTACCCACAGCTACTTCCCTGCTGCTGGCACTCGAGGCAGGGCGAGGGGCAGAGGCTTGTTTGGGTTAAAGTTGCACTCTTTGCCCAGTCAGTTAAATGTGTTCCATCACTGGGAAACTGCTTCTCAGCCTGCCTGCTGTACTGAGGAGCCCGGGACAGCAGACCACACTCGCTGCTCATCACTCTCTGCTCTGTTAGAAGATGAGCTCACCTCCGAACTGGAGATCAAGTTCCAGGCGACAGCGAAGATCTTGGAGTGGATGATCCGATGGGCTGGACGGAGGCTGCTGAGGGGCCCTCACAAAGTGGAGAAATTACTGGAGCACAACACAAACATACGGGTCGAAACGTCAATGCCAGTCATTCTCTGCTCATTGTGGTTGTTGGAAAGGGAGCTGGGGGCCAAGGCTCTGGATAGGCAGAACAACAAGGTATGTTACTCAGCAGCTGTCTCCAGCTCCAACCCACACGGAGGGAAACCACCTGGTGCAGGTCCCCACCTTCCCCATGGTCCCCACCTTCCCCGTGGTCCCCACCTTCCCCGTGGTCCCCACCTTCCACCTTCCCCGTGGTCCCCACCTTCCCCGTGGTCCCCACCTTCCCCGTGGTCCCCACCTTCCTCGTGGTCCCCACCTTCCCCGTGGTCCCCTGCAAATGGCTCCTTTTCAATCAACAATCAAAGGCTCTTTTGAAACCCTCGAGTGACCCTCCCCCTCCCCCCACACTCTCAGACAGTACATCCCAGACCCTAACCCCTCGAGTGAACCTCCCCCTCCCCCCACACCCTCAGGCAGTACATCCCAGACCCTAACCCCTCGAGTGACCCTCCCCCTCCCCCCACACCCTCAGGCAGTACATCCCAGACCCTAACCCCTCGAGTGAACCTCCCCCTCCCCCCACACTCTCAGACAGTACATCCCAGACCCTAACCCCTCGAGTGACCCTCCCCCTCCCCCCACACCCTCAGGCAGTACATCCCAGACCCTAACCCCTCGAGTGAACCTCCCCCTCCCCCCTCCCCCCACACTCTCAGACAGTACATCCCAGACCCTAACCCCTCGAGTGAACCTCCCCCTCCCCCCACACTCTCAGACAGTACATCCCAGACCCTAACCCCTCGAGTGAACCTCCCCCTCCCTCCACACTCTCAGACAGTACATCCCAGACCCTATCCCCCCGAGTGAATCTCCCCCTCCCCCCACACTCTCAGACAGTACATCCCAGGCCTCAAGCACTCTTGTAAAAATGACTTCCTTCATATCATGATTGGTTGATTTGCTAATCACATGATATCTATGGTCCATGTACCTCAGTCCTCCCAGTGATGGGAGCAGTTTCTCTCTATCGACTCTGTCAAGGCCGTCATGATATTGAAAGCCTTGATCAACTCTGCTCTCAGCTTTCCTTCTCCAAGGACAGCAGGCCCACCTTTGCCAGTCAGTGCATGCCTCTCACTGCAGGAATGAGGAACCTCGGTCTTGTGAATTTTGTTTCTGTATCCTTTAGAATGCCTTCATATTTTCCCTGAAGTAAGCTGCTTGCAGCTAATTGCTGTACTCCGACTGAGGCTGGAGCTGTACCCTAAACAGGTTTAAAGGAGCTTGATGTTGAACTTGATGCTCATCTTGATGAAGCCTGGCACACTTTATTCATCCTGACACTAACTGCACCCTGAGCCTGTCCTGCCATTCCCAGTGACCGGTGCACCCAGCTGCCTGTGCTCCCGAACACTTGGAAATGGTACCTTTCGCTGTTTGTTGTTCTTAGCAAAATGCTTCACTTACATTCGGTTATATTTGGCACTTACCCAGTCATTCCACTAACATCTCCATGTTACTTTGAAGTTCTAGACAAGTTCTGGGTCACTGGCTCGTTCAGGATTTATCGAGTGCCTTGCCAAGCCATTTCAGAGGCACATTACTGTGGGTCTGATCAAGTAAGACTCGGACTTTTCCATCCCTCAAGGGTATTCCAGCTGTTGCAGCTGGATATGAACCTATGTCCCTCGATCATAGCTTGAGCCTTTGGATCACCAGCCTCCTGATATTACCCTGACATTGCTATCTCCTCTCTCGTCTGCCTCATCGTTTACAAGAATTAATGTTTCATACTATTTAATCAAGCTTTAGAGTTGTATCCTGTACACCAGGGTCCAGCTCCTCCATAAATATCAGGGAAAGTGGGGCTCCAAACAGACTGTCATGAGGAATTCCATTGCAATCCTTCTTCCAGTCCAATAAAATGACTATTAATCACTCCTCGTTTCTCCCTGCTGTGATTCAGGTGTACTGTTATTGTCCATAATTACTCCATGAGCTCTAATGTTCTCAGACCTGTTGTGTAACACTTTAGTGACTGCTTTCTGGGAGTCCATATATATCACATCAACAGCATTAACCTGTTAAATCCTTTCTGTCATCTCTTCAAAAGGAAACTCCAGAAAGTTAGGTCAAAATGATATTTTCTGAATAAATTGCATTGTGTTTCCTTCATTAACTCATAACTGACTGTAAATTATATCGCACATTACTGTTTCTTGAAGTTTGTCCAACATTGAGGTTAAACTGACTGGAATCCTCTGACCACAGCCCAGAGCTCCAAAACACATCCCTCCTCTGGCTGCTTCGCTGTTCTCCTCTTCAGTCTGCAACTTGTCACTATGTCCACCTTCAGCCGACACCATCCACCTCCTTCCCACAGTCACTGGACACAACTGGAGAGGCAACTAGGGAGTCTGTTAGTTTTATAACTGGTTCATTGCCAAGGAAACCAAACCACACATAATATTCCAGGTCTGGCCTTATCAAGGTCCTGTGCTGTTACAGCAAAATATCTCTATTCCTGAACTCAAATCCTTTCAGTATAAAATCCAGCATACCATTTCCCTTCTTCACTGCCTGTGAGGATGCTAAGGTTTGGTTTACTAACCTATAACTACTCAGATAATGACCTGCCTTCCTTTTGTAGCTGCAAATTGGATGGCCTCACATTTATCCACACTTATTCAGGGACATAGGTTTAACGTACAAGGGGGTAAGTTTAAAGAAGATGTGAGAGGCAAGTACTTTACACAGAGGCGAATAAATGCCTGGAATGCACTGTCAGACGAGCTATTGTAGGATCACAGACCATAGAATGCATCGAATCTGCTCCAACATGTGAGAAACACATTACTTTCAACCTAATCCTATTTACTGGTATTTAGCCCATCGCCTGGAATGTTATGACTTGCCAAGTGCTCATCCAGGAACTTTTTAAAGGATGTGAGGCAACTCGCTCCCCCTTCCAGGCAGCACTTTCCAGACGGTCACCACCCTCTGGGTAATAGCAGTTGTCCTCCCATCCCCCTCAGTTTGAAACCATACTCCCGTGTGACTGCCCCTTCAACCCAAGGGGACAGCTCCTCTGACCATACCCCTCATCATCTTATAGTGGTGGAGGACAATACAATAGTAACATTCAAGAGGCATCTTGACAGATGTATGAATAAGTAGGGAATAGTTGGATAAATATCGATCATGTAGAGGCAAAAATGTTTGAATTTAGAAAGGTAATATGTGTCAGCACAGTCTTGGTGGGCTGAAGGGCCTGTCTCTGTGCTGTACTAGTGTTTATACTTCGTCTGCCATACATTCCCCTCTCACTCAATGTCTGCAAGTCACACTGAAACATCTCTGCATCCTCCTCTCAGTTCACCCACCCACCCAGCTTTGTGTCATCTTATTACATCTAATTCCCTCATGTAAATCATTTATACGTATTGTGAATAATTTGGGTTCTAGCACTGATCCCTTTGATATCCTACTAGTCACCGTCTGCCACTTCGATAAATAAGAACAAAGAAAATGTATAGCCCAGGAACAGGCCCTTCGGCCCCTCCAAGCCCGAGCTGATCCAAATCTACTGTCTAAACCTGTCGCCCAATTCCTAACCATCTGTATCCCCCTGCTCCCCACCTACTCATGCATCTGCCCAGACGCATCTTAAGTGAATCTCCCGTGCCTGCCTCTACCACCTCTGCTGGCAACGTGTACCAGACACCCCCCACCCTCTGTGTGAGGTACTTACCGTGTGTATCCCCCTTAAACTTTTCACCTCTCACCTTGAAAGCGTGACCTCTCGTTATTGAATCCCTCAGCCTGGGAAAAAGCTTGTCTCTACCCACCCTGTCTATACCCTTCATGATTTTGTAAACCTCAATCAGGTCCCCCCTCAATCTCCTTTTTTCTAATGAAATCAGTCCTAACCTACTCACCCTCTCTTCAGAGCTAGCACCTTCCATACCAGGCAACATCCTCGTAAACCTCCTCTGCACCCTCTCCAAAGCGTCCACATCCTTTTGGTAATGTGGCGACCAGAACTGTACACAGTATTCTAAATGCGGCCAAACCAATGTCCTGTACAATTTTAACATGACCTGCCAGCTCTTATACTCAATACCCCCGTCCAATGAAGGCAAGCATACTATATGCCTTCTTGACCACTCTATCCACCTGTGCAGCAACCTTCAGGGTACAATGGACCTGCACTCCCAGATCTCTCTGTCCATTAACTTTTCCCAAGGCTCTTCCGTTCATTGTATAATTCGCTCTAGAATTAGTCTTGCCTAAATGTATCACCTCACATTTGTCTGGATTGAACTCCATCTGCCACTTCTCCGCCCCCTCTCCAGTCTGTCTATATCCTCCTGTATTCTCTGACAGTCCCTTATGCTTTCTGCTACTCCACCAATCTTCGTGTCATCTGCAAACTTGCTGATCATACCAACAGTGCTCCCTTCCAGATCATTTATGTATATCACAAACAACACTGACCCCTGTGGAACACCACTGGTCACCTTTCTCCATTTCGAGAAACTCCCTTCAACTACTACTCTCTGTCTCCTGTTGCTCAACCAGTTCTTTATCCACCTGCTAGAACACCCTGCACACCATGTGACTTCACTTTCTCTATTAGTTTACCATGGGGGACCTTATCAAACACCTTACTGAAGTCCATGTATATGACATCAACAGGCCTTCCTTCATCTAGCACCTTGGTCACTTCCTCAAAGAACTCTATTAAGTTGGTAAGGCATGATCTCCCCCGCACAATACCATGTTGCCTATTATTGATTAGCCCACTCTTTTCCAAATATAAATAGATTTTATCCCTCAGCACCTTCTCCAGCAACTTTCCCACCACTGACATCAGGCTCACTGGTCTGTAGTTATCTGGAGTATCCCTACTGCCCTTCTTGTACAGGGGGACAACATAAGCAACCCTCCAGTCCTCTGGCACTTCACATGTGTTTCAGGATGCTACAAAGATATCTGTCAGGACTCCAGCTATTTCCTCTCTTGCCTCCATCAGCAACCTGGGATAGATCCCTTCTGGTCCTGGGGCTTTGTCCACCTTAATATCCTTTAACCTACCCAACAAATCTTCCCTCCTTATGTCAATGTGATTCAGAATAATCAAACTTCTATCTCTAATCTCAACATTCATCATGTTCCTCTCCTCAGTGAACACTGATGCAAAGTAATCATTGAGAATCTCAGCCATTTTCTCAGGTTCGACACACAGCCTTCCTTTCTTACCCTTTGGTGGATCAACCCTTTCTCTTGCTTCTTATATATTTGGGATTCTCCTTAATTCTGCTTGCTAAAGTTATTTCATGACCCCTTTTAGCCCACTTGATTCCTCATTTAAGATTGTTCCCACTCTCCTGATATTCCTCCAAGGCCCATTCTGTTTTTAACTGCCTGGATCTTATGTACGCTTCCCTTTTCCTCTTGGCTAGTCACACGATTTCTCCTGTCATCCACGGTTCACAAATCATGTCTTTCCTACCCCTTGCACTATCTTTGATCTATCTTTGAAAGCCTCCCACATCTCAAGTGTGGACTTCCCTTCAAATAGCTGTGTCCAACCCCACATTTCCCAGCTCCTGCCTAATTTTGATATAATTGGTCTTGGTCCCTTAGGATCACTCTCATCTTTGTCTAAGAGTATTCTAAAACTTAAAGAATTGTGGTCAGTGTTCCCAAAGAAATCCCCCACTGCAGCTTTTACCACCTGGCCTGGCTCATTCCCCAACACCAGGTCCAATATGGCCCCTTCCTTCGTCACGCTATTGACACAAATGTCTGTTTGTTTCTACTGTTTGTATCCTGTTTACCAACCAGTTCTCTATCCACATCAGTACACTATCCCCAATCCCATTCTCTTGAATATTAAACACTAACATCTTAGATCTGACCTTATCAAAAGCCTTCTGAAATTCCTAGTAAACTACTTCTAGTGGAATGCACAACAACACTTTTCACTGAATCTTGGTACATGTGAAAACAATAAATCATACTCAAACTCATTAATTCTACCAATTACATCTTCAAATAATTTCCCTTTGATAGATCCATGCTGATTCTGTCTGATCCTGTCACTGTTTGCCAAGTGCTCTGCTATTTAACCTTTTGTACTGGGCTCTGGAAGTTCCCACATTGCTATTAGTGTGAGCTTGCTGGGCACAAATGGCCGTCTCATTTCTTACATTTCAGTATTTCAAAAATGTTTTGTTTACAGAATGTGGAGAGCCAGTTGATGGAGCAGCCCAGACTGAAGCTAGACAGAGAAACCAGCGTGGACACAGGCTACCCAGCATCTCTGGGGACTCCGGTCAGAGGCTTGGAGGCTGATCTGAAAGAACATATTGGACCTGTTGTACAGTAAGTCTAAATGTTTGTCATGTACATTGTAGAACTGCTGAGCTAACAAGCATCCACACTACCCTGTGGAAGTCAGGCCAAAGACGAGTACAGTGGTGATTAAGTCTCTGGACAGTTATATTGTGCCTTACTTTTGTCCCATCGAGAGTTATGTGATATTATAAATGGGAGAAATGTAACATGGAGGAACTTGGAGCTGTTTGTGTTGAAGAACACTAATAGTGGAGGAGTTCTCGCTGAGGCTTATCCTATTCTCGAGTTCCTGCTTGAGTATTTGCTGTGGGATGGATGAATAAGGTGAAAAATCCTGCTTGTTCCTTGGGCTCAAGCTGGGTATAAGTCACAGGTGAGATACTGAAGTGGTTGTGTTCCCTGAATTAGTGACTCAGTACCACACTGAGAAAGGTTCAGTCCGATCGGTGTTGCTTAAACCTGTGCTGTGTCACTGATAGGTCAGGACAAGATCTCAGTCACTCCAACCAGAGTCACCAGCAGGAACTGACTTCGGACTCTGACAGTGGAACAGAGGAGGATGTTCTGGACAGAGGAGATCAGGAGAACGGCATTCTCAACCACGGTGGGTGTGTCTCAGTGTCAGTGTGTGTGTGCCCGTCAGTGAACTGCGACAGACAGCTTCCATCTGCTCTTCGTTCATGTCTATGAGCCCTCCTCAAGAGTGTGAGTGAGCCCTCCTGCTCTCCCCCTTGAGGGTATGGTTGAGCCTTACTGCACTCTCTGGAAGCACAGAATTGTTATGTTGCAGGAAGAGGCCATTCGGCCCATCATGGTTGCACGGGTTCAATAGTGTAATGCCAATCTCCTGCCTTCTCCCTGTATCCCTGCTCACTGTTTCTATCCTAATAACCGTCCAGTCCCCTCTTGAGCGCCTCAGTTGAACCTGCCCCCACCATATTTCCAGGCGGTTCATTCCAGACCCTAATGACTCACTGCTCACATCCACCTTGCTTCATTTGTGGATCACTCTTAATCTGTGCCGTCTCATTCTTGTTCCTTTTCCGAGTGGAATCAGCTTCTCCCGATCTGCTCTGTCCAATGCTGTCATGATGTTGAAAACCTCCATCAAATCTCCCTCTCAGCCTCCTCTCTCCAAGGGGAACAGTCCCAACTCCTTCAATCGATCCTCATCACTGAAGTTTCTCATTCCTGGGACCATTCCTGTAAACCACCCCCACACTCTCTCTGATACACCCACATCTTCCCTATAATGTGGCCCCCATAACTGTCCCCAATCCTCCAGCTTGGGTCAAACAGGGTCCTGTACAAGTTCCCCATCACCCCCTTGCTCTTGTACTCTATGTCCGTGTTAAAAATGATGTGGTGGTGCCGGTGTTGGATTGGGACAAAGTTGGAAGTCTTTATTTGAAAACACAAGCTTTTGGAGCATTGCTCCTTCATCAGCTAAAGTGAGAAAGAAGCACATAGGTCCAGAGTTTATAGGCAGAGAGATCCAAAGATCATACAATGTGGAGGGTTAACAGGCCAAATGATAAGTCTCTGCAGGTGACCAAGAGTGTTAGACGGTGTGAGTAAAGTGTCAACAGCTGAATAACAAGCGAAGGGATGACCTTGTACTCTGATTAAATGAGGCAGAGAGATAATTACAAAAAATTAAAAATAAGCTGCTACTGGAGACAAACCAAATGGCTGGAATAACATGTCAGGTATAAGAGTCACATGCTGAGGGTCTAACCAAAGTAACAAGTAACCCAAAACTGCACGAGCTCATTACGGTAGCGAGATTATAACAAGTTATCAAGCGATGGGGTTTGGTGTTGCGAGACATGAACCCAAGATCCCAGTTGAGGCTGTCTCCATGGGTACGGAACTTGGCTATCAGTTTCTACTCAGCAATTCTGTGTTGTTGTGTATCTCGAAGGTCGCCTTGGAAGCCGCTTACCCGAAGATTGGAGGCAGAATGTCCTTGCCAGCTGAAGACTTCCCCAACTGGGAGGGGACATTCCTGCCTGGCAATTGTTGTGCGGTGTCCATTCATCCGTTGTTGTAACGTCTGCTTGGTATTGCCATGATGCCATCCCTCGCAGTGTATGAGATAGACAGCATTGGTTGAGTCGCATGAGTACCTGCCATGAACGTGAAGGGTGGTGTTCCCACGTGTGATGGGAATGTCCATTCTTGGTCACCTACAGAGACCTATTATCCGGTCTGTCAACACTCCTCTTTGTGTGGTCTTTTGCTCTCTCTGCTTGTTGATCACTCTGCCTATAAACGCCTGTGTGTTTCTCTCTCACTTCAACTGATGAAGGGACAACACTCCGAAAGCTTGTGATTTCAAATAAATCTGTTGGACTATAACCTAGTGTTGTCTGACTTCTGAATCTATTAATAAAACTTCGGACACTTGGAATATTGTGTTCAGTTCAGGTCTCCTCATTATAGGAAGGATGTGGAAGCTTTAGAGAGGGTGCAGAGGGGATTTCCCAGGATGCTGCCTGGACTGGAGGGTGTCTTATGAAGAAAGGTTGAGGGAGCTAGGGTTTTCTCATTGGAGTGAAGAAGGATGAGAGGTGACTTGATAGAGCTGTACAAGATGATGAGAGGCATAGATAAAGTAGATAGACAGAGACTTTTTCCCCAGGGCAAAGATTGCTATCATGCGGGGCCATCATTTTAAGGTACTTGGAGGAAGGTTTAGGGGAGATGTCAGAGGTAGGTTATTTTCCTCAGAGTGGTCGATGCTGGAATGCACTGCCAGCAGTGGTTGTAAAATTAGATACATTCAGGACAGTTAAGTGACTCTTGGATAGGTACATGGAGGATAGTACAATGAGGGGTATGTAGGTTAGTCTGATCTTAGAGTAGGATAAAAGGTCAGCACTACATTGAAGGCTGGAGGGCTTGTACTGTGCTATGTCTATGTTCTAGGACACTGTGTGCTTTATTCCCTGCTGTCTCCATCTGTCCTGCCCCCTTCAATGATCTGTGCACATACACACCAGCTCCCCCTGCTCAATGTTCTTCCAACCAAAGAGCATCACCTCACACTTCTCTGCATTACCCTCATCAAGTCTCTCTGTTATCTCTTCAAAAACCTCCAACAGGTTCATTAAAAACAATTTCCCCTCTGGAGATCCATACTGACTCTTCCCAATTATCCCCACCTTTTCCATGTGACTACTGATTCTCTCCTGAATAATTTTTTTAGATTAGATTAGATTACTTACAGTGTGGAAACAGGCCCTTCAGCCCAACAAGTCCACACCGACCCGCCGAAGCGCAACCCACCCATACCTCTACATTTACCCCTTTACCTAACACTACGGGCAATTTAGCACGGCCAATTCACCTGACCCGCACATCTTTGGACTGTGGGAGGAAACCGGAGCACCCGGAGGAAACCCACGCAGACACAGGGAGAACGTGCAAACTCCACACAGTCTGTCGCCTGAGTTGGGAATTGAACCCGGGTCTCAGGCGCTGTGAGGCAGCAGTGCTAACCACTGTGCCGCCCACTAAGTTGTGTTTCCTCACCATTCCTCACTCACTGGTTTGTAATTGCTGGGATTATCTTTGCAACCTTCCTTGAACCAGGAGGTAATGTTTGCAGTTCTTCCATTTCTGGCACCTTCCCTAAGCCCAATGAAGATTGAAAGATTGTGGCCATTGTCCCTATAATTTTAATGTCACTTCCTTCATAATTCCTAGTTCCATTTCCTCTGATCCTCATGCCTTGTCAAGTTTAAGTGCCAACAATTCAAGTCTTCTTCCTTATTGATTAGGATGCCTTTTTGTAACCGAGTTACTCTCCTGTCATGGTGGCCTGGGCAGCAGACTCCTGTTGTGTAAAGCTAAATGTAAACTATTAATTTACCACTTCCCCTGTGCCCCTTCCTCCACACGGAAATCCCATCTTCAGTCTCTAATAAAACTGACTCCTTCTTTAACCACTCTCTGACTGTTTGTTTAATTTTTGTTGTTGCCATGGTAGTATGTCCCAGAGCACCATAGGGCTGCTGTCTCATTAGAGAGGGGGGAGTGGTGGGTCACCACACCAGGTAAGGGGCAGGGTTGAGAAGGTGACCTTCAAGGTGATCTCGTCAGTTTATATATCTCTTGGAGACTTTGGGGCTCCCTTTGTTTGCTGCTGGTCTTGTCTCATGGTTGCTGTTTCTTTCTCCCTCTGAAACCCTCAGCATTCCTGTTAATCCTCAACTGTATTTTCTGTTTGACACCTGTCATAAGTGCAGTTTTCCTTTCTCGTGTTAACCTCTACCTCCTTGATAACCCAGGATGCTCTGATCTCTTTGTCCCACCTTTCTGTATGAGGGAATGTACCTTGACTGTAGGTGGACTATCTGCTCTTCAAAGGTGGATCATTGTTCAGTTCCTGTCTTTCC
This sequence comes from Hemiscyllium ocellatum, assembly GCF_020745735.1. NCBI lineage: Eukaryota > Metazoa > Chordata > Chondrichthyes > Orectolobiformes > Hemiscylliidae > Hemiscyllium > Hemiscyllium ocellatum. Next base: position 2,866,874 of record NC_083402.1, read on the forward strand.
CAGCACCCTCTTATTCTAGTCAATCCTGCTCAATTCTATTCTTGCCTCATTGGATTGTTGCATATCATTCACCAACATCCTAAACCTTATGATACAATGATCACTGTCTCCTAATGTTCTCCAATGGACATGTGATCCATTTGGCCCACTTCATTTCCAAGGACCAACTCCAACAATACTCCCTTCCATATTGGACGGGACACAGAAACTCTCCTAAACACAATCCAGAAGACTTGACCCTCACTGCTCCATACACTACCCAGTGTCCCATTGAAGATGGAGTGAACCTTCCTCCTGCCTTCCCCCGAGGGTGGGAGTGAGCCCTCACCGACCTCAGGAAGCAGTGTGGGGGACCACCCCCCTGTCTGTATCAATGGTGCAGTGGTTGAGGGCTTCGAGTTCCAAGGAGTGAATATCGCCAGTGATCTGTCCTGGTCCATCCACGTCGACATTGTAGTCAAGAAAGCACACCAACATCTCTACTTTCTCAGACGTTTGGCATATTCACAGTGACTCTTACCAATTTTTATAAGTGTGTCCCATCAGGATGCAGCAAAGCTTGGCATGGCAGCTGCTGTGCCCAAAACTGCAAGAAACTGCAGAGAGTTGTGAACGCAGCCCAGTCCACCATTTAAGCTAGCCTTCCATCCACTGACTCCATTTACACTTCCCACTGCCTCAGGAAAGCAGCCAACATCATCAAAGACCCGTCCCACCCTCTCTTCCACCGTACTCTGTTGAGCAAAAGATACAATGGTTTGAAAACACGTATCAACAGATTCGTGAATGGTTTGTTCCCTGCTATTATCATACGTATGTTATATATTAGAGTTGATCTTTCTCTGTAACTATAACACTGCTTTCTGCATTCTCTTCTATTACCCTGATATACTTTTGTAAGGTTTGATTTGTCTGGATAGCAGACATCTTGTTATGTATGACAATAATAAATCAAACCAAATCAATCTTCCCGTCTCCCCTTGAGGGTGGGAGTGAGCCCATCTCCTATCCCATGCCTGTAATGAGCGTCTGTGATCCTGTCAGCACCACACTTCCTACTTGGCTATTTTGTCTGTCTTTATGAAATATAGAGCTTGCTGAAAACTTTATTTCCCAACCCTGATCAGATGAAGATAGCTATTAAGAAGAAAAATATAGACATCTGAACTCCTACAACCCCACCTTCCATACCCACAACCACGTGCATCTAGAAGGACAAGAGCAGCAGGTACATGGGAACACCACCCCCTGCAAGTTCCCCTCCAAGCCCCTCCCCATTCTGACTTGGAAATATATCGCCGTTCCTTCAGTGTCTCTGGGTCAGAATTCCGGAATTCCCTCCCTCAGGGCATTGTGGGTCACCCTACAGCACATGGACTGCAGCGGGTCAGGAAGGCAGCTCACCCCCACCCTCTCAAGGGGCAACTAGGGACGGGTGATAAACACTAGCCAGCCAGCGACTGTCACACTCCGCAAATGAATAAATAAACAAAATAAAATCCTTCTTTATTATAACCAACTGATTCTTTAACAAGTGACAAAGCAATATTTTTAATTTCTGACATGCAAACGTAAACTGTACCCTGTTGATATCCAGAAATACACACTTATTCACAAAAAGCATGAAGAGGATGTCCAAGACATGACAATCTATTTTTCAGGAATATTGTGGGTGGAAAATGTATACAAAAAGGAACAAAGTCTGTGGATCAATAGTCCAAGTTTAAGCAGGTGGATTGAGGTGACTTTTATGCAGTTCTTTTGACAATTGATGATGATAGAACGTTGTCACCTGCAGCAATCCTCACTTTGGTAGCTGGTCATTTGGACCTAGGTCTTGGTTTGAATTTAACAGTTCTTTTCTTTGCAGAGTTTTGTGTGTTATTTCTTTTTCGCTCACAGAGTGAGAGAGATGGGGATCTGGCTGTTGGCACTGTGAGATCCCAACCTCTCTCTCTCTCTCTCTCTCTATTTTGTGACAAACTGCTATTTAAAACCAATCCAATTGCTGTTGCTGGGCAATCCCTTTTTTGTCCCAAAGACACCTGGTACCAGCCTTTGTCTCTCAGAAGAATAAAAGTCCAGATTCATTTGTAGGAAAGGTTTTGGAAAGGATTATAAGAGATTAAATTTATAATCATCCAGCAAGCAACAACTTGATTTCAGATAGTCAACATGGTTTCGTCAAGGGCAGGTCATGGCTCACAAACCTCATTGTGTTTTTTGAGAAGGTGAGCAAGCGTGTGGATGAGGGTAGGGCAGTTGACATGGTATACATGGACTTCAGTAAAGCCTTTGATAAGGTTCCACATGGTAGGCTGTTGGAGAAAATGCAGAGGCATGGAGTTGAGGGTGGTTTAGCAGTTTGGATGAGAAACTGGAAGGAGGCAGCGAGTGGTGGTTGATGGAAAATATTCATCCTGGAGTCCAATTACTAGTGCTGTGCCACAAGGATCTGTTTTGGGACCACTGCTGTTTGTCATTTTTATAAATGACTTGGACGCAGAAAATAGGTGGATGGGTTAGTAAGTTTGCAGATGACACTAAAGTCAGTGGAGTAGTGGACAGTGTGGAAGAATGTTATAGGTTGCAGGGGGACTTGGATAAACTGCAGAATTGGGCTGAGAGGTGGCAAGTGGAGTTCAATGCAGCTAAATGTGAGGTGATTCAGTTTGGGAAGAATAACAGGAAGGCAGGGTACCGGGTCAATGGAAAGATTCTTGGTAGTGTGGATGCGCAGAGGGATCTTGGAGTCCATGTACATAGATCCCTGAAAGTTGCCACCCAGGTGGATAGTGCTGTTAAGAAGGCATACAGTGGGTTGGGTTTCGTTGGTATAGGGATTGAGTTCCGGAGCCGCAATATCATGCTGCAACTGGCCACACTTGGAATATTGTATACAGTTCTGGTCCCCATATTTCGGGAAGGATGTGGAAGCATTGGAAAAGGTGCAGAGGAGATTTACCAGGATGTTGCCTGGTCTGGAGGGAAGGTCTTCTGAAGAAAGGCTGAGAGACTTAGGTCTGTTCTCATTGGAGAGAAAAAAGCTAAGAGAGGATTTGATAGAGACATACAAGATTATCAGAGGATTAGATAGGGTAGACAGTGAGAGTCTTTTTCCTAGGATGATAGTGTTGGCTTGTACGAGGTGGGGTATAACTACAAATTGAGGGGTGATAGATTTAAGACAGATGTCAGAGGCAGGTTCTTTACTCCGAGAGTGGTAAGGGTGTGGAATGCCCTACCTGCTAATGTAGTTAACTCAGCCACATTAGGGAGATTTAAACAATCCTAAGATAAGCACATGGATGAGGATGGGATCGTGTAGGGGGGGGCGAGCTGAGAATAGTTCACAGGTCGGCGCAGCATCGAGGGCCGAAGGGCCTGTTCTGCGCTGGATTGTTCTGTGTAACCAGTGAGTGCTCCACCCAGTTCCACTTTTTGCTCAGTTTTATTAAAAAAAACACTAATATTGGAAGCTTCTGTTTTCCAGTTCATATTCCAAGCAAAATATTTGTAGTCCTTCCTGAGCTGATTGGGGGATTGAGAAATGAGGCCATGAAATGGAACTGGGTGCCAGCTGGCCCCATCAGGAATTTCTGGTGTGCACTAACTCGCCATCTTTATATTCCTCTAGGCAATCAATGTGAAGGGCTCACTCAGACACAGCTGAATGGATATGAGGAGGTGGGGGTGGAGGGCCGCGATGCTGATCAAAGAGCCTGCACTCCCTTCAGCCCCTATATATCGATCAGCATCAAGCCCAAGCCCAGAACTAGCACCAGAGACAAGGTAAATGTGGATGCAAAGGGTTTGAAGTAAAATGGCGGTGGTGCAGGGTGGTACTGTGGGGGTGGGGAAGATTAGAAAACCCAGCAAGTATTGGTCAGTAGAGCTACATATGTGGTTGGGAAACTGTAAGTGTTGCAGCAAAGATTTTGGCCAGTTCCTGTTCATAGCCAGCTTCCCATCCTCTTTCTTATGAAGAGTCCCTCTGGTATGTTTTATTCTTTTGTCAGTAAAGGGCACCATTAAAAATGCCAGCATTGATTGCCCTTCCCTGATTGCCCTCAGATGGTGGTAATATGGTGTATTCTTGAACCAATGTGGGTCTTCACTGGTCCATGTTATGTTTCACACCATGACGATAAAATATTGACTTGCTATTGTAATCATTGTCACTGGGCCACGTTATTATTACAGCGAACTTTCCAAATGTGCTCACCACCCTAACATTCACCCAGGGAACTTTGTTCAACATTGCAAAAGCAAACATAATGTCTTACACCAGTCTCATTTTTACAATTAAAATAAAACTGTACCCAGTATTCCAAACTTCTGTGCCGGAGGAGTGGGTGGGTGAGGAGAAGTAGGTGAGAGAGAAGCTGCTGGTAGATTTTGATTTCATATGCAATTCAACATATACCCAGGTGTGAGTTTTATTGTATTCACTCGAGGGATGTGGGTGTCGCTGGCTGGGCCAATATTAATTGCCCTGTCCCTAGTTGCCCCTTGAGAGGGTGGGGGTGAGCTGCCTTCTTGAACCGCTGCAGTCCATGTGCTGTAAGGTGACCCACAATGCCCTGAGGGAGGGAATTCCAGGATTCTGACTCAGTGACACTGAAGGAACGGCGATATGTTTCCAAGTCAGGATGGTGAGGGGCTTGGAGGGGAAAATGCAGTGGATGGTGTTCCCGTGTATATGTTACCCTTATCACAGTTCCAAACAGGAATCTAAACTGAGAGGCTGGGGGAATTAGATTATAGATAGAATAACAAACACCTGGAACGTCGGAGGCTGAGGGGTGACCTTATAGAAGTTTATAAAATCATGAGGGGCATGGATAGGATAAATAGACAAGGTCTTTTCCCTGGGGTGGGGGAATCCAAAACTAGAGGGCATAGGTTTAGGGTGAGGGGGGAAAGATATAAAAGAGACCTGAGGGGCAACTTTTTCACGCAGAGGGTGGTACGTGTGTGGAATGAGCTGCCAGAGGAAGTGGTGGAGGCTGGTACAATTGCAACTTTTAAAAGGCATCTGGATGGGTATATGAATAGGAAGGGTTTGGAGGGATATGGGCCGGGTGCTGGCAGGTGGGACTAGATTGGGTTGGGATATCTGGTCGGCATGGACGGGTTGGACCGAAGAGTCTGTTTCCGTGCTGTACATCTCTATGACTCTATGACCTGAATAGAGTGAGTTACAGACTAGAATCTAATCGAGCGGTTCAGAGTGATTTATATATTGAGTAACAGATATCTGGGAGTGACTTACACATGGGAATCTTATCAAGGAGGTTCGGGCTGGTTTATATATAGAATAACAAATATTGGGATTACAGACTGGAATCTAATCTAGGGGCTCAGAGTGGTTTATATATAGAATAAGAGATTCCCAGGAGTGAGGTACAGACTGGAATCTCATTGAGAGTTTTCAGCTGGTTTATAGAAGAAGAGATACCTAAGAGTGTGGTTTGGGCTGGGATCGAATGGAAGTCAGATACCCAGAGCAGAAATATGGATAAGGATTTGTCATATCATCATTTGTGAGTGAAATATGATGACCAAGAGCACACCCTTCAATAATGAACAAGCACTCTGCAATTGGAAATTGGTTTGAATTGGTGATGGAGTGTTGTGACCAGCCATCCTCTCTACTTGTAACTTCAGACTGGAATGCAGCGTTTAGTTCTAGAACATTCTATTGTTTTGGTGGACAGAGTCCTGAACTGAATCAACTGGTAAGTATGACCCATGGAGTAGCTTTGAGCACTTAGAGATACAGGGATAAAGCCTCACTGTTCAGATTGGTTTTAGATTTAATCATTTAGTTTCTCTCATGTTGAATTATAAAAGTGCTTTCTGATTTCAGATCGAGCACAGCTTGGGAATGGAGACTCCCCAGGAGCAGTCCAAGAGAAAACAACTTGGAGAACAGGAAGAGCAAGTGAAAGGAGAAGAAACTGTGAGGTATTGGTGCTGGTTTGGAAGGGCTGAGTTAACAGGCTGGTGATAGAGCAGTGGCCTCTGTATTCGACAGTGGGTGTGCTGAAAGGACACAGGAACTTTAATTCATAAAGGAAGCTTCCCTGAGATTGGTTCTGTTGGCCAACTCCAAACCTGTGAAGTTTCAAAAACAGAAATTGCTGGAAAATCTCAGCATGTCCGGCAGTACCTGTGGAGAGAAAGCAGAGTTAATGTTTCAGATCCAGAACCTTCAGGTCTTCTGAAGAAGGGTCACTGGACCCGAAACGTTAACTCTGCTTTTTTTTTCCACAGATACTGCCAGACCTGTTGAGTCTTTGCAGCAATTTCTGATTTCCAGTATTTGCAGTTCTTTGTTTTTCATTGTGAACTTTCTCCACACTATGTTTAAAGATATTTAATTCCAGGGAAATTTCACTCCTATTTCAACTCCATCTGTGCTTATTGATTCCTCTTCCTCCTCTTGGACAGAGGAGACAGTTTTATGATTCCAGAGTGAGCTCATTGGCATGAACATTTCACAATTCTGGTGACTTGAAGGTTCTCAGATCTAACAACTTGAAGACTTCATTACAAGCTTTTCTGATTTGGAATCTCCACTGACTGGAATCCATTTCTGCTGAGCTGACTGATTTCTCAGAACAGACTTGAGTCTTTCGTTCTAAAGTCAAAACAGGAAAAATGTCCTGATCTGTATACTCCGCCCGTATAAGTGTTAAATTTTGAGCATCACAGTGACCTGCTGGGCAGCTGAGTGATAATCCCAAGCCTTCTTCGAAATGATACACTTAGGTCACTGTCCAAATGATATTCTGACATTTAAAAGAGAATCTTCACAGGACTGACCAAACACCACTGCTGTAATGTAAACTCCAATTTCCAAAACTGATGGGAACATATTAGACGCTTACCAGACTTCTGTGGGTCTGAAAGAGCTTGGGAATTGCTGGATTAGTGGTGCTGGAAGAGCACAGCTGTTCAGGCAGCATCCGAAGGGCAGCGAAATCGACCGTTTCGGGCAAAAGCCCTTCATTGGGAATCATCCTGAAATAGGGCTTTTGCCTGAAACATCGATTTTCCTGCTCCTTGGATGCTGCCTGAACTGCTGTGCTCTTCCAGCAACACTGATCCAGAATCTGGTTTCCAGCATCTGCAGTCATTGTTTTTACCTTGGGAATTGCTGGACCAATTCAGCGTAGCAGCAATCAGTCTCTGTGAGGTGGAGAGAATGGAGAAATTGAGGATAAGGGGCCCGTATTCTCTCCACCTTAAAAACAGGAAAGGGGATTGATTCAGAAGTAAACAATTCTTGCAGGACCTGACAGGGTGGGTATAGAAAGGGTATTTCCCCAGCTGGGGATCTCAAACCGGAGGGTCACTCTCAGAGAATGGGAAGTGTCCGTTGGGACTGAGATGAAGACAATTTCTTCAGTCAGTGAGTGATGAATCTTTGGAGTTCTGTACCCCAAAGGGCAGAACTGCATGGGTCTGAGGAAACCCACACAGACACGGGGAGAACGTGCAAACTCCACACAGACAGTTGCCCGAGCCGGGAATCGAACCCGGGTCCGTGCCGCTGTGAAGCAGAAGTGCTAACCACTGAGCCACCGTGCGCCCCTCAAACCAGGATATTAAAACTAACTAGATTATGATCACAAACAAATTGCTGGAAAGCTCAGCAAGTTTGGCAGAATCTGTGGAGAGAAAGCAGACTTACTATTCTGAGTCCGGTAACTTACAGATCAAGGAGGTCATCTTTGTGTTGAACCCCAGCAGATAAGAGAGATATTGAGTGAATATTTTGCATCAATTTTTACTGTGGAGAAAGAAATGGAGTCCAGCAAATGCAAAGAAATAAACTTTGATACTTTAAAAACAGTTCACATTACAGAAAAGGAAGTTCAGGAGGTCTGGGAGAATATATAGGTGGGTAAATCTCTGGGACCTGATCTAATGTATCCCAGAGCATTGTGGGAAGTAAGGGAGGAAATTGTGAGACCACTTGCAGAAATATTGTTATCATCTATAATTACTGAGGGGGGCTAACGTAGTGCTTTTAAATAAGAAAGGTTGTAATGTGAAACCGGGGGACTATAGACCTGTGAGTCTGTCTTCGGTTGTGGGTAAATTGTTTGAGGTGATGATAAAAGATAGGATTACCGACACTTAGTGAGGCAGACATTGATTAGGGATAGTCAGCGTGGTTTTGTGCAAGGAAAATCATGTCTCACAAACTTGACTGAATGTTTTGAGGAAGTTACCAAAACGATTGAGGATGGCAGAGCAATAGACAGTGTTTACTTGGATTTTAGTAAAGCTTTCGACAAGGTTCTGCATGGTGGACTAATTAGTAAAGTTGGTCAAATGGGATTCAGGGTGAGCTTGCCAAGTGGATAGATAATTGGCTAACCAGCAGGAGACAGAGAGGAATGGTGGAGGGTTACTGTTCAGGCTGGAGGCCTGTGCCCAGCAGTGTTCCACAGGGATCGGGTCTGGGTCCACTGTTGTTAGTCATTTATGTAAATGATTTGGATGAGAATATGGAAGGCATGGTTAGTACATTTGCAGATGACACCAAAATTGGTGGCGTAGCAGATACTGAGGTAGGTTTCCAAGATTGCAAAGGGATCTTGATCAAATGGGTCAATGGGCTGAAAAATGGCGATGGAGTTCAATCTGGATAAATGTGAGGTATTGCATTCTGGGACAGCAAACAATGGGTAGAGTTATAAAGAAAATCTCAATTTATTTTACTGGAGTGTAGGAGGCGACCTCAGGTTTACTCAATAAGGAGAGGTATGGATAGAGTTAATGGTAGCTGTCTTTTCCCTAGGATGGGGGATTTCCAGACTCAGGCACATAATTTTAAGGTGAGAGGAGAAAAATTTTAAAAAGACACAAGGGGCAAGTTATTGACCGAGGATGGTTCACACGCAGGATGAACTTGCTGAGCAAGCGGTGGATGTGGGACCGTTTGGTTAAGTACATGTTTGATTAGATTACTTACAGTGTGGAAACAGGCCCTTCGGCCCAACAAGTCCACACCGACCCACCGAAGCGCAACCCACCCATACCCCTACATTTACCTCTTACCTAACACTACGGGCAATTTAGCATGGCCAATTCACCTGACCTGCACATCTTTGGACTGTGGGAGGAAACCGGAGCAGGAGGGATGTGGGCCAGGAGCAGGCAGGTGGGACTAGTTTAGTTTGAGATTATGTTCAGCACGGACTGGTTGGACCAAAGGATCTGTTTTGAGCTGTATGACTCTAAGATTAGATTCCCTACAGTGTGGAAACAGGCCATTTGGCCCAACAAGTCCACACTGAACCTCCAAAGAGTAACACGATCAGACCTCTTTCCCTCTGACTAATGCACCTATCACTATGGGCAATTTATCATGGCCATTCATCTAACCAACACATGTTTGGATTGTGGGAGAAACCAGAGCAAACCCATGCAGACACGGGGAGAATGTGCAAACTCCACACACACAGTCGCCTGAGGCTAGAATCAAACCTGGGACCCTGGTGCTGTGAGGCAGCAGTGCTAACCACTGTGCCACCCCTATGACTCTATGACTCTTTTTAAGAACTGATAGCAGCTGGGAAAAGATGGGAATTATTCTGAGGATAGGGACTGGGGATGAAAAGGAGTAAATGGATAGGTGGCAATGGAGCCCAGAGAGAGAGAGAGCGAGAATGAAAGTTAGACAGACAAAGGGAGGGTTGATAGTCATGGTTTAGTGGTGCTGGAAGAGCACAGCAGGTCAGGCAGCATTCAAGGAGCAGTAAAATCAACGTTTTGGACAAAAGCCCTTCATCAGGAATACAGACAGAGAGCCTGAAGGGTGGAGAGATAAACGAGAGGAGGGTGGGGGTGGGAAGAAAGGAGCATAGAGTACAATAGGTGAGTGGGGGAGGGGATGAAGGTGATAGGTCAGGGAGGAGGGTGGAGTGGATAGGTGGAAAGGAAGATAGGCAGGTAGGACAGGTCATGGGGACAGTGCTGAGCTGGAGGTTTGGAACTCGGGTGAGGTGGGGGAAGGGGAAATGAGGAAACTGTTGAAGTCCACATTGATGCCCTGAGGTTGAAGTGTTCTGAAGGAAGATGAGGCGTTCTTCCCCCAGGCGTCAGGTGGTGAGGGAGCGGCGGTGAAGGAGGCTCAGGACCTCCATGTCCTCGGCAGAGTGGGAGGGGGAGTTGAAATGTTGGGCCACAGGGCGGTGTGGTTGATTGGTGCGGGTGTCCCGGAGATGTTCCCTAAAGCGCTCTGCTAGGAGGCGTCCAGTCTCCCCAATGTAGAGGAGACCGCATCGGGAGCAACGGATACAATAAATGATATTAGTGATGTGCAGGTAAAACCTTGATGGATGTGGAAGGCTCCTTTAGGGCCTTGGATAGAGGTGAGGGAGGAGGTGTGGGCACAGGTTTTGCAATTCCTGCGGTGGCAGGGGAAGGTGCCAGGATGGGAGGGTGGGTTGTAGGGGGGCATGGACCTGACCAGGTAGTCACGGAGGGAGCGGTCTTTGTGGAAGGCAGAAAGGGGTGGGGAGGGAATAGTCAGCCAGGGAAGAAGAGAAGCTGCTCATGGGAACCATGTGTGAGTGAGGATGGGCTGGCTGTGCTGGAAGCAGCCTGTGTAATGACAGGCCCTGGGCTGTGGAGGTAGCTAAAGCACACAGAAGGACGGGTTCAAACTGGAAAATTATTCAACTCGATACAGAAGGCTGGAGGGTCCAAGTGTAAAATACGCTGAAGCTCTCTGAAACACTGCAGCGAGCCTGAGACAGAGATGTTGGCCTGGGACAATAGTGATGTGGTGAAGTGGTAGGCAATAGGAACATCGGTATTCCCCTAATGGTCACCCAGGTGATGTTTCAGCTCCCAGATGTAGAGGGGACCACACTGTGAACAGCGACTACAGTCGGCTACGTTGAGTCAAGTACAGCTGCTTCACCTGGAAGGTGTGTCTGGAGCTGTTGGATAGTGAGGGGGGAGGAAGTGAATGGTTAGGTGTTACACTTTCTGTGGTTGTAAGGGACGGTGGTGGTGGGTGTGTGGGGGTCTGGATCAGGGTGGCCTGGAGAGAACAGTCCCTACAGAAGGCTAAGAAGGGAGGGATGGGGAATATTAATCTCTCCACAAATGCTGCCAGACATGCTGAGCTTTTCCAGCAATTTCTGTTTTTGTCTCTGGAGGGAAACGTGTTTGGTTATGGCATCCCATTGAAGGTGGAGACCAGTGGATTGAAGCAGCTTGGCTAGGGGTTTAGCACGTTCTGGAGCACAGCTTCAATACTATTGCCCGGAATGTTGTCAGAGCATCCTCCACTTTGCAGTATCCAGTAGCTCCAGCTATTTCTTGTGATTGCGTGGAATGAGTTGAATTGACTGAAGACTGGCATCACTGCAGCTTGGGAGTTCCAAAAGGAAGCCGAGGTGGATCAGCCATTCGGCCTGTCTGCCTGAAGATTGGTGCAAATGCCTCAACCTAGTCTTCTTCACTGATGTGCTGGCCTGGCTGTCATTTACAATGGGAGAACGCGAGGACTGCAGATGCTGGAGATCAGAGCTAAAACATGTGTTGTTGGAAAAGTGCAGCAGGTCAGGCAGCATCCAAGGAGCCCTTCCTGAAGAAGGGCTCATGCTCAAAACGTTGATTCTCCTGCTCCTTGGGTGCTGCCTGACCTGCTGCGCTTTTCCAGCAACACATTTTTTAGCTGTCATTTACAATGGAAATGTTTTTGTTATTTAATTGCACTCTATAACATGTTGAGCACAGAAGTAGCTTTAGTTTGTCCAGCCTTGTTTGAATGTTATATGTTCCGATCATATTCCCCTTATATCTGTAATTACTTGCTGCATCTGCCTGCCTACTTCCATTGACTGGCCTTTATACTCCACACTCCCCATTATACCACCATTCACATCATCAATTAAAACAGAAACTGATGGGAAAACCCAGCAGGTCTGGCAGCACCTGTCGAGAGAAATCACATTCAGTCTGAAAAGGGGGTTTCGCTATTTTGTACAATTTTATTATTAATTAACTTTTCTGATCAGATTTGATATAATTGAGTGATTTGCTCTGCCCTTTCAGAGGGCAGTTAAGAGTAAACCACATGACTGTGCCTCTGGAGTCATCTATAGGTCAGAACAGGTAAGGATAGCTGTTACCTTCCCTAAAGGAGATTAGTCAGCCAAATGGGTTTTTTTTACAACAATCCAGCAATTTCAATATGCATTTGAAGTTCCACGTTGACTAATTAATTAAAAGCACAGGGTGCAAAAAGTAACTGAGCCAGAATCAGTGTTCCTTGGAGTTAAGGGAGAGAGATCCTGATGAAAGAGAGAATTCGGTGGAAATGCATATGTTGAGAATTCTTCAAAAGTGAAGCCAAGCACTTCCCCTGCCCCACCCACCCAGCTCCCCCCCCACCGTTCCATCAGTTTGCGATGGGTGGAGAGACCCCAGATTGCCACCTTCCCTTAGTTGGTGCAGAATCGGGCAGGTGAGCTGTATGGGGCAGCGTCATGTTGGTTGCTATGGTGCAGTATTATATCATTGTAATCAGGGAGACTGGGTGTTAACGCGAGGCCCGGAGGGAGCTGGAGTGAATCTGTGGCTGGAATGTTTAGGAAGTTGTGTGTTAGCAACCTGCTTTCTCATGCAAGCAAGTGGGTGAGTGGGCAGATCCAATTACACTGTAACCCTTGGCTTTTAAGCTTCTCTCTGAACAAATGAGTTAGTTACCTCGACAAAGAGGCAACTGAAACAGGAAGGGCCACGTGCCGTGGTGTAGGTTTCTAGGATTCTGTGAACAGGTAAATTTATTAACTGTGACTCACACTGAATGCACAGCAGAGGGAGAAGCAACTAACGTGGCCCAAGCAACTGAATCATGTTGTTTGCAGACTCTTCTCCTGAGCCTCTCGTGTTTTTGCCAGGCCCCATCTCTAAGAAAATGATGAATTCTATGTAATCACATCACCTTGGAGATCCTTTGAGCTGCTCTGAGGAACAGCAGTTCCTGATATTGACAAAGATAATTCTCTAGGCAAAACTGAGGACTGCAGATGCTGGAAATCAGAGTCTAGATTAGAGTGGTGCTGATTCCTGATGAAGGGCTTTTGCCCGAAACGTCGATTTTCCTGCTCTTTAGATGCTGCCTGACCTACTGTGCTTTTCCAGCACCACTCTAATCTAGAGAAAGATAGTTCTGTAAGGAGTGACGTCAGTTATGAAGGCAGGGTTGCCCTGTGGCTATACTGAGAGTGTGATTCCTTGTGTGAGCCTGTTGTTGCTGTTTTATTGCAGGGAGCAGGGAGAAGGGCTCACTGGCGATTGCAGCATCTCTCAGATCACATCCCAACATGTGAAGCCAGACACAGACAGGTGAGGGACTATTGTTACCACTGCACTGCAAGTCAGACGTTGGAAAGATCCTCAGGTTAATCTCTGCAATGGGCGACACATGCAGATCAAGGATGAAGGAAGAGATTATTCAGAACCCAGGCAAATACCAGAACAGACTGATCAGTCTCCTTGGGCTCAGGGAACCGGAGGAGACAGAGCCAAGGGAATAGAAGTAGAGACAGAGAGTATTCAGTAACCCAGAAGACATGAGGGAATAATCATTAACACACAGGCAACTCCGGGTAGGGGAGGGAGAACAATCAATACCTCAGGGAAGGGGATGATCATTATCACATGGAGGGGAATAATAACACAGAGAGTGGGAATAATCAATATCTCAGGGAGGGGGGTAATCAATACCACAGAGTGCGGGGCTGGGGAGTATTCAGTGATGGGGAGTGGGGCTTGGGGAGTGAGGAGTATTCAGTGACGGGGGAGTGGGGGGGTATATGGGGGTGTGGGGGATATACGGGGGGAGTGGGGGGTATTTAGTGGTGGGGGGGTATTCGGGGGGAGTGGGGGTATTCCGTGACAGGGAGTGGGGGTTACTCAGGGGAGTGGGGGGGTATTCAGTGACGGGAGAGTGGGGGGTATTCAGTGACAGGGAGTGGGGGGGTATTCAGTGACGGGGGAGTCGGGGGGTATTCAGTGACGGGGGTGGGGGGTATTCGGGGGGGAGTGGGTGTACTCAGTTATGGGGGGGGTGGGGTCAGTGGAGGTCACATCCAGACTGAGCCACAGCCTGTATGGGTCTGTCGTTCGGGGATTTTGGTGTCGATGTGGGAATTGTAATTTTTCTTTTGTTCCTCCCCTTTATCAGTTTAAAATTCATTGTTGTGAAAAGGTTTTTTGCGGTGGGTCACGTGCGAGGCTGTGTCTCATGGCTGCAAGCTGCACTCTGAGTTGTCATTGACACAGTTCTCTCACCCCCTTTCTGTCCATTCTTTCCTCAGCTCTGACCTTTTCCCCCTCCAGGCTGCTCCCTCCCAGTTGCAGCCTGTTTTAAATTGTCACTCTGTGCCCAGTCCGCCCACATCAGTGCCTGTGTCGGTGCCAGCTGCTACCCAGACGGTGAATCCTGATGGTCAGCCTGTCAACGTGTCCGATCTCTGCCGACAAATGCTCCACGATGAAATGTCAAAACTGGTTCAGGTAATGTAAAATGTTTCTTTACTGTTCATTAATCCAGCCGCCTGACCAGATCCTATTGTTCATCGATATCCACTTACTGATCCTGATTCTCTTGCCATCCGGCTGTCTTGGTTGGACTCCTGTTCTCACAGACAGGTTTTCCTCCTCCGTCTGGATCCTTTCTGCTGTCACTCTCTTCATTATATTCACTGTCTCACTCTCAGCTCATCTATTCTCTCTTATATCAAATGTCTCATTCTCTATCCCCCTCTCGCTCACACTCACAACACTGTGGCTCTCACTGCCTCCATATGCCTGATTCCTGACAGTGAGAGGTTTCCTCATGAGGAGACCTTGAGGAGCTTGGACCAATTCTCCTTGAAGATTAGAAGAACAAGGGCAGCACGGTGGCACAGTGGTTAGCACTGTTGCCTCACAGCGCCAGGGACCCGGGTTCAATTCCCACCTCAGGCGACTGACTGTGTGGAGTTTGCACGTTCTCCCCGTGTCTGCGTGGGTTTCCTCCGGGTGCTCCGGTTTCCTCCCACAGTCCAAAGATGTGCGGGTCAGGTGAATTGGCCATGCTAAATTGCCCACAGTGTTAGGTAAGGGGGGTATATGTAGGGGTATGGGTGGGTTGCGCTTCGGCGGGTCGGTGTGGACTTGTTGGGCCGAAGGGCCTGTTTCCACACTGTAAGTAATCTAATCTAAAGTGACCTTTTTGATTCTGAGCTTGTTGATGAGAAAATGTTTCCCTCAGAAGTATAAAGAATGAGGGAGAAATTTCAGAATAAGGGTGACTTTCATTTCAGACAGAGATGAGGAGAAACGTATTCTCCTGAAGGTTGTTTGTCTTTGTAATTCTCTCTCTCTGAGGGAGGAGTGGAGACTGAGTCAGTGAGTATATAGGATTTCACTGCTCCTCGGATGCTGCCTGAACTGCTGTGCTCTTCCAGCACCACTCATCCAGAATGTTCACATTCAAAACTGAGTTTTGAGCGATGAACAAGTTGAAGGTTATGGTGACACACAGGAGAGTGGCGTTAAGGCTACAATCAGATCAGCCACAGAATACAGGACAGAAGAGGCTGTTCAGTCCATCGTGTTTGTACTACCAAAAATATACCATTATCTCCATGTGTCCCCCTTTCCTGCACTCAGCCCATAGCTTTAAATGTCATGACTTTTCAGTTGCCCAACAAAGTACTTCTTCTTGAAGGTTGTAGGGCTTTCTGCCTGAACTTCCCCACCCCCCTCCACTCCACTCCCCTCCCCCCCCCTCCCTCCCAGGCAGTACATCCCAGACCCTCACCACCCTCTGCGTTTGAATCATGAGCTGCACATGGTCGGGGAGATCACATCCAGACAGACACAGCCCGAGTGAGTCTAGTTCAGGGAATTTGGAGGCAGTGTGGGAATTGAAATCTTAGTTTTCTTTCTCCACTGTAATAGTTTAAAATTAGTCGAGTGAAAAGGTGAATGAGGTAGCTGACTGAGTGACTGTGACCAGTCAATCACCTGAATTCTGAACAGAGCCTCGATAGGTATTGATTATGATTGAACTGAACTGATGCGAGTCATTCAGCTGTATTTAAGAGAGGGTTTGTTGAAAACACACAATCTGTAAGTTGTGCACGGTCAAGAAGGCGAGATCCCATCTGGATTGAGACCACAAGATGTTGAGGTGTCACTGTTGGACAAGGGCGGACAAAGTTAAAAATCACACAACACCAGGGGACAGTACAACAGGTTTATTTGGGAGTACAAGCTTGAGGAGTGCTGCTCCTTCACCATGTAGTTACAGCAACACAATTAGGCCATTTGGCCCATCGGGTCTGTTCCTTCATTCAGTCACAGACAAACAGCAGGCTGTGAGAACACAGCAAGGCAGGCAGTATCAGGAGAGAGAGGGACACAGCAAGGCAGGCAGCATCAGGAGGGAGAGGGACATAGCAAGGCAGGCAGTATCAGGAGGGAGAGGGACACAGCAAGGGCAGGCAGCATCAGGAGGGAGAGGGACACAGCAAGGCAGGCAGTATCAGGAGGGAGAGGGACACAGCAAGGCAGGCAGTATCAGGAGGGAGGGGGACACAGCAAGGCAGGCAGTATCAGGAGGGAGAGGGACACAGCAAGGCAGGCAGCATCAGGAGGGAGAGGGACACAGCAAGGCAGGCAGTATCAGGAGGGAGGGGGACACAGCAAGGCAGGCAGTATCAGGAGGGAGGGGGGAACACAGCAAGGCAGGCAGTATCAGGAGGGAGAGGGGGACACAGCAAGGCAGGCAGTATCAGGAGGGAGAGGGACACAGCAAGGCAGGCAGTATCAGGAGGGAGAGGGACACAGCAAGGCAGGCAGTATCAGGAGGGAGAGGGGGACACAGCAAGGCAGGCAGTATCAGGAGGGAGGGGAACACAGCAAGGCAGGCAGCATCAGGAGGGAGAGGGACACAGCAAGGCAGGCAGTATCAGGAGGGAGAGGGGGACACAGCAAGGCAGGCAGTATCAGGAGGGAGGGGAACACAGCCGGGCAGGCAGCATCAGGAGGGAGAGGGACACAGCAAGGCAGGCAGTATCAGGAGGGAGAGGGACACAGCAAGGCAGGCAGTATCAGGAGGGAGGGGGAACACAGCAAGGCAGGCAGTATCAGGAGGGAGAGGGACACAGCAAGGCAGGCAGTATCAGGAGGGAGAGGGACACAGCAAGGCAGGCAGTATCAGGAGGGAGGGGGTCACAGCAAGGCAGGCAGTATCAGGCGGGAGAGGGACACAGCAAGGCAGGCAGCATCAGGAGGGAGAGGGACACAGCAAGGCAGGCAGTATCAGGAGGGAGAGGGACACAGCAAGGCAGGCAGCATCAGGAGGGAGAGGGACACAGCAAGGCAGGCAGCATCAGGAGGGAGAGGGACACAGCAAGGCAGGCAGCATCAGGAGGGAGAGGGACACAGCAAGGCAGGCAGTATCAGGAGGGAGAGGGACACAGCAAGGCAGGCAGCATCAGGAGGGAGAGGGACACAGCAAGGCAGGCAGTATCAGGAAGGAGAGGGACACAGCAAGGCAGGCAGCATCAGGAGGGAGAGGGACACAGCAAGGCAGGCAGTATCAGGAGGGAGAGGGACACAGCAAGGCAGGCAGTATCAGGAGGGAGAGGGACACAGCAAGGCAGGCAGCATCAGGAGGGAGAGGGACACAGCAAGGCAGGCAGCATCAGGAGGGAGAGGGACACAGCAAGGCAGGCAGTATCAGGAGGGAGGGGGACACAGCAAGGTAGGCAGGGTCAGGAGGGAGAGGGACACAGCAAGGCAGGCAGTATCAGGAGGTGGAGAAGTCAATGATTGAGGAGTTGCCTGCTTCAGGACTGGTCCATTTGATCATGGCTGATATGTTTTTCAACTCCATTCTCCGGCCTTCCCCCATAGCCCTTGATGCCGTTACTAATCAATCATCTTTCTGTCTTTATCTTGGGCATAGCCTCTGGAGATAGTGCTTTTTGCTTGCTTTGTTTGTCTGGATGTTTATATCTCAATGGGACAAACTGAAGGGCAGGATCGAGGCCTAGCATCAAACACGTGTTCATTGGTTAGTGACAGCGACTAATGTGACTGTCAGTTGTTGGTTACTTTCAAATAGATGGTCAACAGGAACATCTTTACAGGTTAACTAAAACACAATTCAAAATTTTTAAAAATCAACTTAAGAACTAAACAAAACAGTTAAAAAAAACTGAAAGAACTGCGGATACTGTGAATCAAAAACAAAAACAGAAATTGCTGGAAAAGCTCAGCAGGTCTGGCAGCATGTGTACAGAGAAATCAGAGTTAATATTTTGGGTCTGATGATCCTTCCTCTGACCTGAGATGTCCGGCCAAGCAATGTGGGAACTGGTGGAGCCCATTGTGGTTTGGAGTGACCACATCTGCAGTGAGGGAGAGCATTACCTGGACGCTGTGTGTCAGGAAGCAGTCACACCCTCAGATAAACGACCAGGAATTCGGGCAGTGGTCAGGAACAGGAGGGTGTGACTCTGAGTGAGGCAGGTAGAGGGACCCAGGAGGTAGTGCTGAAGGAGCCTCAGCCCTTGAGCTTGTCTAACAGGTTGGAGATTCTTGTCCCCCATGTGGATGGGAGTGAGGACTGTAGGGAGGATGAGCTAACTGACCATAGTACTGTGGTACAGGGAGCCATTCAGGAGTGAGGAGAAAAGAGCAATGTGGTTATAATCAGGGCTAGTATAGTCAGGGGAATAGAGACGGTTCTCTGTGGCCAGGGTTGAGATTCCCGAAGGCTGTATTCCCGGCCTGGGGCCTGGGTTCAGGATCTCTCATCTGGGCTGCAGAGGGACTTGGAGTGGGAGGGAGAAGATCCTGTTGTTGTGGTTCATTTAGGTGTCAATGATATTGGTAGCAAGTGGAAGGAGATTGTAATAAGGGACTATCCGCAGCTAAGGGCTGAATTAGAAAGCAGGGCCTAACAGGTGATAATCTCTGGATTACTACCTGATCCATGAGCTAATTGGTGCAGGGTCAACAAGATTAAAGAGGTAACTGTGTGGCTCAAAGATTGGTGTGAGAGAAACGAGTTGGAATTGATGGGACAGGGCCCCGGTACAGGTGGAGGAGGGAGCTGCTGCTATGGGACGGGGCTCTGTCGGAATCCTGTTGGGACCAGAATACTGGTGCTTCACAGAACCAGGGCCGGGGGCAGGGCTTCAACCTAAACTGCTGGAATGTAGGCTCCGATGGTTGAAAGATTATGGAAAATGTTAAAGGTAGGAGAGAGTAATGGGACCGAGAGTGTGAAAAGGGTCAGATATTGACCTTCAGGCTCAGCAGATAAGGGGGCAGCTGTGAGAAGGGGGACAGTCAGTCCAGGACTGAGGCTGTTGTACTTCGGTGCACGCAGCACACAAAACAAGGGAAATGAGCGTGGAGCACAGATTGGCAGGGTACTATAGTGGGCAGGATTTGGAGATGCTGGTGTTGGACTGGGGTGTACACAGTTAAAAATCACACAACACCAGGTTATAGTCCAACAGGTTTAATTGGAAGCACACTAGCTTTCGGAGCAACGCTCCTTCATCAGGTGGTAGTGGAGGGCTCGATCGTAACAGAATTTGTAGCAAAAATTTACAGTGTGATGTAACTGAAATTATACATTGATAAATTGATTGTCTGTGAAGCCTTTCATCTGTTAGAATACAGTGATAGTTTCACTTCTTTCATGTGTAAATCACAAAACCCTTCTTTTTAAAGTTGCATTCTCGGGTTAGCTGTTAACAATGGGGATAGCTAGACAATATGTTGAAGGTGTTCGCCCCCTGTGTTCTCTGTCTATGACCTGATGTTTAGATTGATTCTAATCTAATAAGTGAGATAACAGTGTTTTACATAAATTCATGCATAAATTTTGAGCTCAGAGTTCTACATGAATGTATGCAGTTTTTGAGCAACGTGCAATGTAACTCTGCAAGTACAAATTCACCCCACAAAATATCTGTGTACATGTGGGTCTGTGTCTGTCTGCCTGGGGTGGGGTGTGTGTGTGTGTATAGTGGGTGCAGAGTGTCTTAAGTCTGCGAGGGGGTGCGTGTGTGTGCCTGTAAGGGTGTGTGTGGGTGTCTGTGTGCGCGTCTGTGTGTACCTGTGTCCGTGAGTGTGAGTGTGTGTGTGTGTGTGTGCCTGTGTGTGTGTGTAGTGCAATGGTGGTCACCTGTAATGTGACAGGAACCCAAGGTCCCGGTTGAGGCCCTCCCTATGGGTACCGAACTTAGCTATCAGCCGCTGCTTGGCCACTTTCCTCTGCTGCCTGTCCCGAAGTCCACCTTGGAGGATGATCACCCGAAGGTCCGAGGCTGAATGTCCTGGACCACTGAGGTGTTCCCCAACTGGGAGGGAACCCTCCTGTCTGTTAATTGTTGTGCGGTGCCCATTCATCCGTTGCCGTAGCCTTTGCTCGGTTTCCCCAGTGTACCATGCCCCAGGGCATCCTTGTCTGCAACGTATAAGATAGACAACGTTGGCTGAGTCACATGAGTACCTGCCATGTACAAGGTGGGAGGTGTTCCCACACGTAACAGTGGTATCTATGTCCACAATCTGACATGTCTTGCAGTGTCCACCGTGACAGGATTGTATGGAGTTGTCCTGAGAGCCGGGCAGTTTGCTACGAACAACGATCTGTTTGATTAGATTAGATTAGATTACTTACAGTATGGAAACAGGCCCTTCGGCCCAACAAGTCCACACTGACCCGCCGAAGCGCAATCCACCCATACCCCTACATTTACCCCTTTCCTAACACTATGGACAATTTAGCATGGCCAATTCACCTGACCCGCACATCTTTGGACTGTGGGAGGACACTGGAGCACCCGGAGGAAACCCACGCAGACACGGGGAGAACGTGCAAACTCCACACAGTCAGTCGCCTGAGTCAGGAATTGAACCCGGGTCTCTGGCGCTGTGAGGCACCAGTGCTAGCCACCGTGCCGCCCATGGCACGGTTTGAGGTTTGGCGGTTGTTTAAAGTGGAGGTGTGGAGAAGGTGTTGGTAGGGTGCTCATCCTCATTGATAATGTGTTGCAGGTCACAAAGAACGTGGTGTAGTTTTTCAGCCCCTGGGAAGTGCTGAACAATGAAGGGTACCCTGTCAGTTGCAGCACGTGTCTGTCTCCTGAGGAGGTCATTACGGTTCCTTGCTGTGGCATGTCGGAACTGGCGGTCGATGAGTTGAGCATCGTACCCCGTTCTTGTGAGGGCATCCCTGAGTACTTCCAGGTGTCCGTCATGTTCCTCCTCATCTGAGCAGATCCGGTGTATGTGTAGGGCTTGTCCATAGGGAATGGCTGTTTTAATATGTTTTGGGTGGAAGCTGGAGACGTGTAGCATTGTGAGGTTGTCTGTGGGTTTGTGGTAGAGTGTGGTGCTGAGGTGTCCCTCCTTGATGGAGATGCACGTGTCCAAGAATGAGACAGATAGTCGAGAGTAGTCCATGGTGAGTTTGATGGTGGGATGAAACTTGTTGATGTCACTGTGTAGTTTTATCAGTGACTCCTCGCCATGGGTCCAGAGGAAGAAAATGTCATCAATGTACCTGGTGTACAATGTTGGTTGGAGATCCTGCATAGAGTAGACATCTTGTTCGAACCTGTGCATAAAAATGTTGACATATTGGGATGCAAACTTGGTCCCCATGGCTGTTCCGTGTGTCTGGATGAAGAACTGGTTGTCAAAGGTGAAGACGTTATGATCGAGGATAAAGTGGATGAGTTGTAGGATGGTGTTTGGAGATTGGCAGTTGTTGGTGTTGAGTACTGAGGCTGTTGCCGTGATGCCATCCTTGTGGGGGATGCTGGTGTAGAGTGCGGAAACGTCCATTGTGACGAGGAATGTTCCCGGTTCGATTGGTCCGTGGGTGCTGAGTTTCTGTAAGAAATCCATAGTGTCGCGACAGAAGCTGGGGATCCCCTGTACAAGAGGTTTCAAGGTGCCTTCCACATCACCAGAGAGATTCTCACACGGGGTCCCATTGCCCGACATGATGGGACGTCCCGGTGTGTTGGCTTTGTGTACCTTTGGAAGGCAATAGAGGCCGCCCACACGAGAAGTACGTGGGATGGGGGCGAGTAGGGAACTCTGAAGGACTGGATCCAAAGTTCTGATCAGTGTGTGTGTTCTTTGGTCGGATCAGCTGGTCGTTGCCTGTAGTGTTCCTGGTCGTTCAGTTGTCGGTACACCTCCTTGCAGTAATCTGTTCTATTCTGAATGGCAATGGCTCCTCCTTTATCTGCTGGTTTGATGACAATGTTGTGATTGGTTTTGAGAGCCCTGGATGGCATTGCGTTGTGACCGGGTGATGTTTTGCTCTACCTTGTGGGTGCGACTGATGAATCTGGCATTTATATATTTCCTGACAGTTTGAGCATACATGTTGAGCCCAGAGCAGCGGCCCTCCGGTGGGGCCCATGTTGACACCTTCTTTGGTCGCTCCTCGACAGATCCCTGTGATGACTGTTCCAGTTCACCATTGTCTAGCTATCCCCATTGTTAGCAGCTAACCCGATAATGCAACTTTAAAAAGAAGGGTTGTGTGATTTACACATGAAAGAAGTGAGACTATCACTGTATTCTAACAGATGAAAGGCTTAACAGACAATCAATTTTTCAATGTATAATTTCAGTTACATCACTGTAAATATTTGCTATAAATTCTGTGTTACGATCGAGCCCTCCACTATCACCTGATGAAGGAGCGTCGCTCCGAAAGCTAGTGTGCTTCCAATTAAACCTGTTGGACTATAACCTGGTGTGTGATTTTTAACTGTGTACAATATTGGGGGTTTCACAGAAGTCCTTTTCCTGAGATCTGTTACCAGCGTGGTTTTGCCAGCCCACCTGCATGTTGCATTTCCCCAGGATTATTGTGATAATGCCTGTTCTATCTCCCGATGTAATGTCTGCCCCACACCCTGAGTACAGTTAGGAGCCTGCACACAACTCCCATTAGGCAACACTTCTCCTGTACGCTCCCATGACATTACTCACACCAATTCGATGTCTTCCCACGCTATATCATTTCTTGTTATTGATTTAATTTCATTTCTTAGGAACAAGGCATCCCCTCTCCCCATCAGCCTGTCCTTTTGGTAGGACTTGTATCCTTGGATATTTAATTCCCAACCCCGATTCCTTCACAGACACACTTCTGGGAAACCCCCACTATTGTACCCTGCCAGTTTCAATCTGTGCTCCACACTCACTTCCCTTGTTTTGTGTGCTGCGTGCACCGAAGTACAGCACCCTCAGTCCTGTACTGACTGTCCCCCTTCTCACAGCTGCCCCCTTGCCTGCTGTGTCTGTAATTTGAGGAGAACCTGGAACCAGATATATCAGTATTCCAGTTAAGTATAGGGACCTACAAAGTTGTGAGGGAGGAGCTGGCCAGAGCTGATTGGAAGGGGAGTCTAGCAGAGAAGACGGTGTAGCAGCAATGGCAGGAGTTTCTGGGAGTAATTCGGGAGGCACAGCGGGAATTCATCAGAAAGAAGAAGAAACATGCTCCAGGTGCAGTATTTTCTCAGTGGAGGTGGCCTTTGGAAACCTGAAGTGCAAAGGGTTTTTGGAGTCTCTGATGAAGGACTCCGGCCTGAAACGTTGATTGTCCTGTTCCTCTGGTGCTGCCTGACCTGTTGTGCTTTCCCAGCACCACACTCTCAACTCTGACCTCTGGCATCTGCAGTCCTCACTGTCTCCTTTTGGAGTCCTAGTTCAGGATTCTTTTCAGGTTAACCTGCAGGTCCAGTTCAGTTGGCAGTTAGGAAGGTCAATGCGTTGGTAGTATTCATTTCAAGGTGTGCTAGTGCTGGGACTGGAGTGGACACAGACAGGAATCAGACGACACCGGCTTACAGTCCAAAAGGTTTATTTGAAACCACAGGCTTTTGGATCATAGCCCCTTCGTCAGTTGAAGTGAGAGAGAAGCACACAGGCAGAGGGGTTAAAAGATCATTCAAACGGTGGGAGTGGAGTGTTGAAAATAGGTCAGTGCAGGTGACCGAGAGCGTTAGAGAGTGTGAGCAAAGTGTCAACAGCTGAACAACAAGCGCAGGGATGACCTGTAATCCGATTAAACGAGGCACAGATAATTATAAATAATTAAAAATAAGGTGGTGCTGGGGACAAGCCAAATGATTGGAATAACATGGAATAAAAACAGGAGCTGCTGGAAAAGCCCAGGTGGTGAATCTGTGGGACAGATTGCCACAGAGGGCTGTGGAGGCCAAGGCTTTGAGTGTATTTAAGACAGAGACGGATTCTGGATTAGTGAGGGGATGAAAGTTTGGATGGTGGAGCTGAGAAACGTACAGGCCATGCCGAGTGATCGGGCAGAGTTGATTGGCAGAATGGCCTAATTCTCATTCTGTATCAGTCCCTGAGCGAAAAAACTTCTCCTCAAACCTCCGAACATTCTGCCTAAAATTCCACTCAGGATGACAGCTGCTTTCTGTTTGTCTTGTCCATCTGGCACAGTGGTAATGTCCCTGCCCCTGGTCCAGGAGGTCCAGATACAAGTCCCACCCATTGGACAGATGGGTATTAACATCACTGAACAGGGTTATGAGAAAAATAGGTACATGTGCCATTTCAAGTAGTTTTTCAAAGGTTTCCTGCCTCAACTCCCCTCCCAGGCAGTGCAGTCCATATTCCCACCATCTGGATGATAAAGGCTTTCCTCAAATTCTTCCTAAGCCTCCTGTCCCCTCACTATTCACCCTTCCACTGAATGGGACAGCTGCTTTCTAACTGCACACCCTGGTCCATGATCCTCATAATCTTATCCCCCTCGATCAGGGTCCCCCTCAGCCTTCTCTGCTCTAAAGAAACCACCCTGAGCTTTTCCAGCCTGTCTTCATCACTAACCTGCTCCATCCCAGGCAGTATCCTGGTGAATCCCCTCTGTACCCCCTCCCAGTACAATCACATCCTTCCTATAGTGTGGGCACCAGAAACTGCACACAGTCCTCCAGCTGTGGCCTCCCTAAACTCCTGGACAGCTCCACCAGAGCCTCCCTGCTCTGATCATCCAAGCCCCGACTGATAAAGACAAGTGTCCCCATGGCCGCCTTAACCACCCTATTAACCTGTCCTACCACCTCCAGGGGCCTGTGCACACACACCCCAAGATCCCTCTGTCCCTCGGAGCTTCCTGCTGTCCTGTCATTCACTGAGTACTCCCTTGTCTTGTTCCTTCTTCCAAAGTGCATCCCCTCCCATTTCTCAGGGTTTAATTCCATCTGCCTCTGATCTGCCTATCTGACCAATCCGTTTCTACCCTCCTGGAATCGAACACCTTCCTCCTCACTGCCAACCACCCGGCCAATCTTTGTCTCATCCACAAACTTACTTCCCATCTCTCCCACATTCCCATCTCCGTTGTTGATGAAGATCACAAACAATGAGGGCCCCAGCAGTGATCCCTGTGGGACCCCACTGCAGCCCGGGCTCCAGTCCCACCAACAGCCTCCTGACACCACCCTCTGTCTCCTGACACTAAGCCAGCTTTGGATCCATCTTACCAAGTGACCCTGGATCCCATCAGCTTTGACCTTCTGTCTCCGTTTCCTGTATGAGACCTTGTCAAAGGCCTTGCTGAGATCCAGATAAACTACATCAACTGCCCTCCCCTCATAGACATGAGGGTGTAGATAAGGTGAATAGCCAACGTCTGTTTCCCAGGGTAGGGGCGTCCAAAAGTAGAGGGTACTGGTTTAGGATAAGAGGGGAAACATTTAAAATGGATTTGAGGGGCAACTTCTTCACACACACATATATGGAATGAGCTGTGAGGAAGTGGTAGAGGTGGGTACAGTTGGAATATTTAAAACATTTGGGACAGGTACATGGATAGGAAAGGCTTAGGTAAATGTGGCGATTAATTTTCCTCCTTCATTATTTTCTCTCATTGTTTCCCTACCACTGATATCAGACTCACTGGTGTATAGTCCCCTAACCTGTCTCAACCACCCTTATTGTAAAGTGGAAATTGCTTCAGAGACCGGATGGCCTCCTGGTGTTCCCATTTCTTGTGTTCTGATGTTTCTTTGCTGTCTTGGTTTTTATTCCCACCCTAACAGCTCCAGCAAATCAACTTCATGTCCTTAATGCAGATGGTTGGACCCTCAGTGATGAACCATCCCAACCTCGAGCAGCAGCTTCCACCCATTCACAACCGGAATCAGGCTCCTCCAGAACCTAATCCGAACACCAAGTCAGCTGCGACCAGTCAGCTTCCTGCCCCGGGAGAGAGCCAGTCTCAGAAAGCAGTCATGAAAACCAGTCTACAACAGGACACTTTAACTCAGGTAAGGAATGAAGGTGATGATAGTTGATATTCAGTGTAGCAGACTGTCAGTTTTTATATGAGGTCTGGCAAATGCTTTTCCTGCTGTCTGCTGCCAGTGCTGAATCCCCAAGGCCCTCGGATCGTAGTCCTGTGATACACTGTCCTCCTAGTCCGATTTCATCATGGGGAGCATCAGGGCAGAGCCATGTCCACCCAGCTGATGTGGCTCGCCATTGATCACGCTGAATAATCTCATTGGCCGAATGGAGAGAGACTCCGCAATAAACACTGTCCGTTATTTGGCAGGACAGAACTTGCGGCTGGCTGAATAAACACCCATTTCCTTGAAACTTTTTAACTTGCGCTCATTAGGGCAATTTGCAAGAAACATCAATATAAAGGAAAACACCATTTACATTTAATAAGAGAAGAGGGCTTATTGGTTGTCAGGTAGACTCCGTCTGGTAGAAGCATTGCCATGGGGATTATACCAGTTGGATGATGACTGACAATTCACTGACAAGATTTGTTTAAATTTAAACCAAGCAGATTGACCGTGATTTGTCAAGGTTTTACACAGAGAAGTGTACCATTAATGGCTGCACCTATTGTGTTGAGTTGAAACAGATGCTGTGTGTGTGTGTGTGTCTGTGTGTAAAACAAAAGCACAGACCACTTTCTGTACTTATTGAGATCAACGATCATTAATTCAAAATAAATCTTAGCTGCAGATAAAACATTATAACTGTTAGCATATAATTCTTCTAGTGGGACTTTTTTGAAAACGTGGTAGTGACTGAACAAGTTAACTCGTACTGTACTAATTAAGACTCTAACCTTTCATAAACACAGCCCCACCCAAACAGAACCTCACAAAAACTCATGGATGGTACAGGTGTGGGGAAAGTCAGGGAAGGCAGCTCAATGGATCCTGTTCACACAGTTTGCTGAAATGATTCATGTTCTCTTCCCACATCCTGGTATCATCCCACTGCCTTGCTACCCCACCCCCCCATAGCACAGCGTGAATCCCAAACCAAACCCCAAATGTCCCACTCTCTCCCCACAGCCCTGTATCAATCCCAAACCAATCCCACTGCCCCGTGCTCTCCCCACATCCCTGTATCAATCCCAAATTGATCCCACTATCCCTCTCTGTCCCCACATCCGTGTATCAATCCCAAACTAATCCCACTGTCCCTCTGTGTCCCTACATCCCTGTATCAATCCCAAACTAATCCCACTGACCCTTTCTGTCCCTACATCCCTGTATGAATCCCAAACTAATCCCACTGTCCCTCTCTATCCCCAAATCCCTGTATCAGTTGCCAACTAATCCCACTGTCCCACTCCCTCCCCACAGGCCAGCATCAATCCCCAACTAATTGAGACATACAAGATGATCAGAGGATTAGATCGGGTAGACAGTGAGAGTCTTTTTCCTAGAATGATGACATCAGCTTGTACGAGTCGGCATAATTACAAATTGAGGGGTGATTTATTTAAGACAGATGTCAGAGGCAGGTTCTTTACTCAGAGAGTGGTAAGGGCGTGGAATGCCCTGCCTGCCAATGTAGTTAACTCAGCCACATTAGGGAGATTTAAACAATCCTTGGATAAGCATGTGGATGATGATGGGATCGTGTAGGGGGATGGGCTTCGATTAGTTCACAGGTCGGCACAACATCAAGGGCCGAAGGGCCTGTTCTGCGCCGTATGGTTCTATGTTCTAATCCCACTGCCCTGCTCTATCCCCATTTTTCTATATCAATCCCAAACTAATCCTAATGCCCCACTCTCTCCCCATAGCCCTATATGAAACATCCAACTAATCCAACTGCCCTGCTGGCTCCCTGTAGCCCTGTATCAATCCCAAAATAATCTCACTAACTCTATTCCCCATTTCCCTGTGTTAATTTAAATTTAAATCTATTATTCTATACTTCTTCCAAAAGTTCACACTTCCTGTAAAATCAGTTTGGGGTGTCTCTGAATCCAGACATGGAAAAAGGTCTTGTTTCATTATATTTGCATTGAGTTGAGATCATGATGTCAGAAATGATGTGTGTTTGAACTGTAATCTGATGTTGCCCTTTGTAACTCTGAAGCCAGAGGCAGTGTTCCAGCCACAGGAAGGTGATGTGCCTGGCCAGCCGGGGATCACAGTCTGCCAGAGCAGTTCCAATTCTGTCCGCCCTCCCCTCCTGCTGCCTCCCAGGGCTCAGCCGCCTGCCACAGTCTTTCAGTTTTCTGCTGGGTTGCATTCAGCAGCCCCTCTCCCACTGCTGCGATTACAGCCTCACTACGAGCTGAGGGTTCCCCCTCCATCCTCTATCAAGATGGCCAGCTCCATCTCTTTGCTACGGCCCACAAGACGGGAAGCCTGGGTCCCCAGACTGGAGCCCACTCACCATCCTCAGCCTGGCTTTCCAGCCCACCTGAACTCCTCTGCCTACGATCCTGGGGCCGTGCAGAAAGCCATGGAAGAGGAGAAGAGGAAGGAGGAATTGGTTCGCAAAGGCCCACCCAAACATCTGAACTTGGAGCAGTATCAGCGGCCAGCAACTTCTCATCAGAATGACTCTCCAACACGTCTCCCTCGGCACTGTGCAGAGAAGGCCCAGAGAGGGGTCCACCGTCCATCCTCTCACACAGACTCCACACCAATATTTGGGCTTCCTCTCCTCCATCTCCCCCAGCCGACCCACAGCACACTCTTCCCTCCAGCAAGGCAGTGGCTCGCGCCTGAGGCTGAGTCTGGGCAGAAATGGCCATCCTCCATACCATCGGATACAGGTCCCAGACGCCAGCAGCAACGTCGCAGCTTCGGTCATGAGACACCGGTAAGCAGGGCTCAGTGTCGGGGGGATGGGGGGTGTTCACACTGAGGGGGCGATGGAGGGGGGTGTTCACACACTGAGGGGGCGATGGAGGGGGGTGTTCACACTGAGGGGGCGATGGAGGGGGGTGTTCACACACTGAGGGGGCGATGGAGGGGGGTATTCACACACTGAGGGGGCGATGGAGGAGGGTGTTCACACTGAGGGGGCGATGGAGGGGGGTATTCACACACTGAGGGGGCGATGGAGGGGGGTGTTCACACTGAGGGGACGATGGAGGGGGGTATTCACACTGAGGGGGCGATGGAGGGGGGTGTTCACACACTGAGGGGACGATGGAGGGGGGTGATCTCACTGAGGGGGCGATGGAGGAGGGTGTTCACACACTGAGGGGGCGATGGAGGGGGGTGTTCACACTGAGGGGGCGATGGAGGGGGGTGTTCACACTGAGGGGGCGATGGAGGGGGGTGATCTCACTGAGGGGGCGATGGAGGGGGGTGTTCACACTGAGGGGACGATGGAGGGGGGTGTTCACACTGAGGGGGCGATGGAGGGGGGTGTTCACACTGAGGGGACGATGGAGGGGGGTGATCTCACTGAGGGGGCGATGGAGGGGGGTATTCACACACTGAGGGGGCGATGGAGGGAGGTGTTCACACTGAGGGGGCGATGGAGGGGGGTATTCACACACTGAGGGGGCGATGGAGGGAGGTATTCACACTGAGGGGGCGATGGAGGGGGGTGTTCACACTGAGGGGGCGATGGAAATGTCTGTGTGTCCCTCTGAGTGGAGTGGAAGTGTGGTGTCTCACTCTAATGGAGATGGGGTAGATGGAGGTGGGAGGGCAAATTTTAGCCGTGCAGAGGGCTAGAACAAATTGGGGTCTTGAGGTCTAAGGAGCGGTGATCCGTTATTCTCTCAGGAGGAGAGGATGTCTTAGTCCCTGGCAGGTCAAAAAATTGCAATCAATGAAATGGCTAAATGCCCATTCGCTTCCAAAGTGTGGAGGTTTTATATTGTCAGAGTATTTGGGCTGGTAAAGTCTCCTTTGCGTTTCTTGCTTTGTGGCCCATTATTACCAACACTCTCGAGTAACAGTGTGTCCCATGGATAAGTCTGGCTTGGTCGGAAGGTGCTGGGAGTATCCAGGCTCAGACTGGGCTGTTACGTTCCAGAATAAATGATGTTTTAATAAGAGCTGGGATCAGGTGGCGGCCATTCAGTCATTCTAGCCTGCTCCACCATTCAGTATGGTCATGGTCGATCTCATCTTCCTCTCAGCTCCCCTTTCCTGCCAGCTCCCCACAGCCTGTTAGTTATTAAGAATCTACCTCCTGATGAAGGGCTTATGCTCGAAACGTCGAATTCTCTATTCCTGAGATGCTGCCTAACCTGCTGTGCTTTGACCAGCAACACATTTGCACCTCTGTATACTTGCTCAATATCCTGGCCTCCACCACACCCCAGGGCAGTCAATTCCATAGATTCATGATCTTTTGAGAGAAGTAATTTCTCCTCATCTCTGCCTTAAATCTACTTCCTTTCATCCTAAAGCTATGACTCCTCATTGTAGATTGTGCTGTGTGTGTGTGTGTGTGGTCCCAAGTTATTCCCTCAGACAGCTCCAGCTCTCCGGTATTCACCGTCCTGCTGTGCAGTAGGAGAGCACCCTCTGTGCCCACACCTTTATTGAAAGATGACATGGATGTTATCCCTCATTCCAGGTGTCAATGATCCACCCTCCAAGACTCATACCAGCTCAGGACCTCGTTGCATTTGAGCAGCGCCGACTTTGTCGATCTCAACAACTTGCCAGACAGCAGCAGCCTGAAACCTTCTTCCTTCTGAAGGGCAACATTGAGCCATTTGAGTCCCGGACTAGCTATGACAGTAAGAAGAGGTGAGGCCTTGCTTTTACAGTTCCCCATTTTTATGCTCGCGTCCTTTTGCAATAAATGCCAAGCTTCCTTTTGCCTTCCTTATGACCTGCTCTACCTGTAGGTACAGCACTCTGACATTTCCATCAGTTGAGATAATATTCCTCCAACTGGGGTGTTTTGCTTCACACTTTTCCACATTAATCTTCATTTACCAAATGTTGATCTATTTATCTAACCTACCCATATCCATTTATAAATTTCACATTTCTTCATTGCATTTTATTTTCTCACCTATTTTAACATCATCCTCAAATTTGGCTCCAGTACTTTGTAACCCCAGTTCCAAATCATAAATACAGATTGTAACTAATTGAGACCTTGCCCCTACACCTGCGGCTGCTCACGGGTTACTCTGCCAGTCTGAAAACGACATACTCACACCAACTGTCTGTTTCCTATTGGCCATTCCTCTACCCTTTCCAATATATCAATCCCAAAACCATTAGCTTTATCTGAGGGATTAGCTTTTTCTGTGGTAATGTATTTTGAATACCTTTTGGAAGTTTAAATTTATAACATCTATTGGTTCTCTTTCACCCACCTTGTTTGTTACATCCTCAAAGAGGATAAATATGACAATGGTTATTTTCTTTTCAGAAAATCATGCTAACTCTGCCCGATTATTCTATGTTATAGCCTTCTAAATCTCCTACCATAATACCCTTGAAGTTTATTTGAAGTTTAAGACACTAGTTTCAAACCCAAGTTGCTCATCTTCAAAGTGAAGGATCTGGAAGACTGTGCAGTTGGTGGTTGACATGTCAGGATGTGAATGTATGTAGCTAAGAATTGGTTTGTTCCTCCCTCCCCAGGTTAAAGAGACGGGGTGAGAGAAGAAGAGCAGAAAAGACCATCAGCAAACCCACTCCGCCATCACAGCAGCAAGGCCCCCCTGATCCCCCACAGACTGTGAAGATTGAAAGCAGAGTCTGTGTGGTAAAATACAGTAATATTCAGTATTCTCTTACTGGGAACACCATGGGAAATATTGATGTCCAAAGGCCCTGGCTGCAATTGATTGGCTGCCTTTTATTACAAGAGGATTTAGATACGAGAAGAAATAGTCTTGCTGCAGTTGTACAGAGTCTTATGTGAGACCACATTAAGTACAGTTTTAATCATCTGACCTAAGGAACAGCAGAGATTCGATCTCTGTGAGGTGGCGAGAATGGAGAAATTGAGGATAAGGGGCCCGTATTCTCTCCACCGTAAAAACAGGAAAGGGGATTGATTGGGAAGTAAACAATTCTCGCAGGACCTGACAGGGTGGGTATAGAAAGGGTATTTCCCCAGCTGGGGATCTCAAACCGGAGGGTCACTCTCAGAGAATGGGAAGTGTCCGTTGGGACTGAGATGAAGACAATTTCTTCAGTCAGTGGGTGGTGAATCTTTGGAGTTCTGTACCCCAAAGGGCTGAGGAAGCTCCATCATTAAGTGTATTCCTCAGGCACTGACCACATGGAGAGAGGGACCTTTTGGCCAGAGTCCTTCCACCAGCTGTAAGAGACACACTGTCTCCCTGTGACAACACACTGGCCCGAGTTATTTTCACCCAAGGCTGGTTTCAGCAAAGTCCCAGCAGGGGTCTGTGGTGAAGGAGAGAGACATTTATTTTTTATTTACTTCATAGATGGTGGACTTTGCTGGAAAGATCACCATGTACTATCCTTGCTGCATTAGAATTACAACGGTGTCAGCACAGAAGCCATTCAGAGCCATGTGTCTGTCCCAGTGTCTGCTAGAGCAATGCAGCTATTCCCATACTCCCTGTGTTCACAAGGTGGTGCTGCTGCAGTCCGTGTGCTGTAGGTACAGAGAGAGTTCCAGCTGTTTGACCCAGTGACAGTGAAGGAACGGTGATATATTTCCAAGACAGGGTGATGGCTGACCTGGAGGGGAAGTTGCGGGGGGTGATGTTCCCATGTGTCTGCTGCACTTGACCTTGTAGATGGAAGTGGCCGTGGGTTTGGAAGGAACAGTGGGTCTGAGAGATCAGGATAAGTGGCAGTAGAGTTACAGTTACTCCTGGCATCATTGTTGTGTTCTCACTCCATTAATCCCAGTTTGGTAACCTGCTGGTGATGGACAGAATACCCAAGATCACAGGAGAGCAGAGCTCCAATTACCGAGGCTGTTACACTGCTAGTATCTGCTTCAGATAATGTACGGGCTATCAGGAATGCTGTCAGTGGAGTTCAGGGATCCCAGCTGGTGGTTGTTGGGATCAGAGGTTCTGGGCGCACGGTGAGTTTCTGTCTGGCTGAGGATGCCTAACTGTTGTGTTTCATACCAGGATCCAGGAGACAGTCAGTCAGCACCTGATACTTCAGGAAGATTTAGCCTCTCTCTGGGTGAGTGACAACAAAGAATGTGTGTCTCTGATTTGCTATGGATCCTGTCTGCTGTCTGAAACTAGTGAATAAACTGCAGCTTCTGTACCCTTCCACCCGACCACCAGAACTCCTCTCCACTCCTCTCCGTTTCTCACTCCTTCTCCTCCGTCCATGAGCCTGTCCCTCTCTCCCCCATCTCCTCCTCAGTCCATTTGCGTACGCTCGCATGCTGTCGTGTCCTAACCATGTCCCCCCGCCCTGACTCTGCCATGCTCTCCCCTGCTCTGTAAGCCTCCCCCATCCCTCTTGTTATACCCTGTGCCCCCTCATCCCAACACTGGGTCCCCTCGTTCTGCTGTTTGCCTCCTGCTCAGCTGTTGAGTTGTTGATGTGATTAATGTTCTGAGTTCTGGGTAGGTCCGTGTGATACTCGCCTGGGGGACCAGCTCTGTCCGTTAGCAACACCAGCAGAGTTGCATTGCTTTGCATCCACCAGGAAGAATGCGAAAGAAAGACAAGATGCCAGCACCAATACGGAGCAGGGTCCAGCGCCTGAGCTGCTGCCACCTCCAGGTAGCCCACACATTGTCTTCTCTTGTATTTATCAGACTGTCAAGGGGAAGCCATTGGCTCCTTTGCAGTGGGTGTCAGCTGGCTGTTCTCCTTTGGAGGCATCCAATCCAAAGAGGTGATCATCCCCTTCTTATTTTTAAGCTCCACCCATATAACTTCACTGGACTATCTCCCAGGAATATGCTCCCTAAGTACAGCCTTAATGTTCTCCTAAACCAAAAACATCACTCCCCCCTCCTCTCTTGCCTCCCGTTCTGTCCTTCCTATAGCATTGATACCAGAACCCAGGCTTCCTAGATCAGAGGTGGGTTCACTACCACTGTAACACATGAGGCCACACTCTAGGCTTGCTAGATCCTGTCTAATGATATTGAAATTGGCCTTCCCCAAATGCAGACACTTAATCTCTCCACTATCCTTTCCCTCTCCAGAATGACTTTGAAATTTAGAGGCATGGTCACTGTTCCCAAAATATTCGCCCTCTGAAATTTCCATAATACCATAAGGCCATAGAGGTAGGTGCAGAAATTTGGCCATTCAGCCCATTGAGTCTGCCCCGCCATTCAATCATGGCTGGTAAGTCTCTCAACCCCTTTCTCCTGCTTTCTTCCTGTAACCCCTGATCTCTTGATGCTCAGGAACCTATCAAACTCAGTCTTAAATATACTCAGTGACCTGGCCTCCATAGCCTTCTGTGGCAGTGAGTTCCACAGATTCCCCACTCTCTGGCTGAAGAAGTTTCTCCTTATCTCCGTTCTAAAGGGTGTTCCCTTTACTCCAAGGCCATGCCCTCGGGTCCTAGCCTCTCCCACCAACGGAAACATCTTCCCAACACCTACTCTGTCCATGCCATTCAGTATTCTACATGTTTCTATTAGATCCCCACTCATCCTTGTAAACTCCATCGGGATAAATGCGAGGTGTTGCATTTTGGGAAAGCAAATCTTAGCAGGACTTATACACTTCATGGTGAGGTCCTAGGGAGTGTTGCTGAACAAAGAGACCTTGGAGTGCAGGTTCATAGCTCCTTGAAAGTAGAGTTGCAGGTAGTTAGGATAGTGAAGAAGGCGTTTGGTATGCTTTCCTTTATTGGTCAGAGTATTGAGTACAGGAGTTGGGTGGTCATGTTGCGGCTGTACAGGACATTGGTTAGGCCAC
Source organism: Hemiscyllium ocellatum (assembly GCF_020745735.1). NCBI lineage: Eukaryota > Metazoa > Chordata > Chondrichthyes > Orectolobiformes > Hemiscylliidae > Hemiscyllium > Hemiscyllium ocellatum. The sequence goes on from NC_083402.1 coordinate 2,902,093, forward strand.
TGTTGGAATAATGCGTGCAATTCTGGTCTCCTTCCTATCGGAAAGATGTTGTGAAACTTGAAAGGGTTCAGAAAAGATTTACAAGGATGTTGCCAGGGTTGGAGGATTTGATCTATAAGGTGAGGCTGAACAGGCTGGGGCTGGTTTCCCTGGAGTGTCGGAGGCTGAGGGGTGACCTTATAGAGGTTTATAAAATCATGAGGGGCATGGATAGGATAAATAGACAAAGTCTTTTCCCTGGGGTTGGGGAGTCCAGAACTAGAGGGCATAGGTTTAGGGTGAGAGGAAGATATTAAAGAGACCTAAGGGGCAACTTTTTCACACAGAGGGTGGTACGTGTATGGAATGAGCTGCCAGAGGAAGTGGTGGAGGCTGGTGCAATTACAACATTTAAGAGACATTTGGATGGGTATATGAATAGGAAGGGTTTGGAGGGATATGAGCCGGGTGCTGGCAGGTGGGACTAGATTGGGTTGGGATATCTGGTCGGCATGGACGGGTTGGACCGAAGGGTCTGTTTCCATACTGTACATCTCTGAATCTATGAGTGTTGACCTATTTGTTAAGTTTTTCATTCCTGGGACCATTCTCATGAACTTCTCAGAACACACTGCAGGGCCAATTCATCTCAAAACTGTGCACAATACTTCACATGTGGTCTGACCAGAGCCTTATAGACCCTCAGAAGTACATCCCTGCTTTTATATTCAAGTCCTCTCAAAATAAATACCATCATTGATTTACCTTCCTAAACTGAGTCAACCTTCAAGTTTACCGTGAGGAATCCTGGACTAGAACTCGCAAGTCTCTTTTGCACTTCAGAGTTCTGAATATGTTTTCCCATTTTGAAAATAGCCCTTGCCTCTATTCCTACTACCAAAGTGCATGACCTTACACTTTCCCATATTGTACTCCATCTGCCAGTTCTTTGCCTACTCTCCTAACCTGTCCAAATCCTTCTGCAGCCCCCCCCGCCTCCTCAATGCTACCTGTCCCTCTACCTGTCTTTGTATCATTCACAACTGTAGCCAGAATGCCCTCAGTCCCTTCATCTAGATCGTTAATGTATAAAGTGAAACGTTGTGGTCCCAACACTGAGCCTTACGGAACACCACTTGTCACTGGCTGCTATCCTGAGAAGGATCCTTTTATCCCCACTCTCTGCTTTCTGCCAGACAGCCCAGCTTCTATCCACGCTAACATCTCGCCTCTAACACCATGGGCCCTTATCTTACTCAGTAACATCCTTGCGGCACCTTGTCAAGGGTCTTCTTGATGGTAGATAACATCCATTGGCTCTCCTTGGTCTAACCTGCTCTACTTTCTCAAAGAATTCTAGCAGATTTGTCAGGCATGGCCTCCCGTTGATGAAATCATGCTGACTTTGCCCTATTTTACCCTAAACTTCTAAGTATTCAGAAATCTCATCCTTCACAATGGATTCCAGGATCTTACCCACGGTTAATTGGTCTATAATGTTCCATTTTTTGCCTTATTCCCTCTTTAAGCAGGGGTGTCACGTTAGTGATTTGTCAGTCCTCTGGGACCATCCCAGATTACCAGTAATGCCTCCACTATCTCTTCAGCCATCTCCCTTCAAACTCTGGGGTGTAGTCCATCTGGTCCAGGTGATTTATCCACCTTCACGCCATTCAGAGTTTCTTGCACCTTCTCCTTGGTGATGGCTCTGACCCTCACTCTCTTGAATTTTTGGGATATTACTCATGTCTTCCACCACGAAGACTTACACAAAGTAATTATTCAGTTCCTCAGCCATTTCCTAGTTCCCCACTACTATCTCTCCAGCATCATGTTCCTGCAGCCCAATGTCTACTTTTACTTCTCTTTTGCCTTTATATATCTAAAGAAACTCTGACAGCCTTTCTTTATATCACTGGCTAGCTTATCCTCATATTTAATCTTCTCTCTCCTGTTAGGACGGGGCTACCGTCCCGTGTTCGTTTGAAGGAGAGAGACACTGGATCTGATTCAAAATATAAGCTGGTTTAATGAGAGAGACGTACACAGAACATACAGTGAGATATTTACTCTTCACTGGAGAAGGCGCGTTCTGAGCTATTGTTCTCTTTGTCTAGCTTTTAGCCCCTCACATCCCAGTGCTACATCCTTATTTGGTAAGAAGCGGTATTTTCTGATAGTATTGGTTCCAGAAGAGATAAGATTCAGTTACCTCAGTATGAGCTACGTGCAATCTAACACGGTTTCAATGTCCTGTTATCTGTTCACCCTCCCTGTGGCCCCATTATGCCATCAGTGTTTCAGTCTGTTCTTAGTGTAACATAATGGCTTACTGTTGTCTAGTGAAAGCTAACAGTTTCCAGACTTGCTAGTACTACCTTACGTGAGCACTACCTAACAATAAAGTTTCTGAACACAACCTACCCTTAATAATGCTTCCTAACACTCCCTCCCTTGGCCTCGAAAGAGGCCACACAAAATACAGCAATTCGCGCGCAGCAGTCAGGACCCGGATGGTCGGTGAGCGCCCCTCCGTCGCTCCTCTGCAAGGCCGACCAATTGGCTCAACTGGGCTTGTCTGACTCTAGGGAGACATAGTTATAGTGGGGAGGAGTCCCTAAGCAGCATACAACTACACAAAGCATTCCGCGCCGCAAAATCCCTACTCTATGCGCTTCTCCAGTTCGCATACAATCGTTAAGGCACAAGAAGCAGTGAAATAATACATAACAGGCGTAAGCACTTAAAAGTTGTAAACATATACAAAAAGCCACCTCAAAACCGACAAAACGATTACTGAGTATGATAACAAAAGCAAAGAGAACCAGAGGAAAACACAAAGTGGATGAGTTAGGACGCCTGCAGAATGAAGGTCTGCTGTCCAAAGAACACCCAATTGTACAACCTCCCAGTAAAATCGGTCGTATTATACCATGACATCTTAAAATAAAATTTCAAACTACTGACATAGTGTCAAATCTTTTTGCAATAGGATTCAATGAGCTCTCCTTCCTTCCTAAAGGTTTGTTGTTAAGTCGGTTCTGGAAAATGACACAAAACTGGCATTTTCCTTCGTCAAAAATACAGTGAATACAATGTCAAACTGCTGGGTCCACGATTTTCCTTATATCAAGCTGCTTTGCAAGCCAGAAACTTGACCAGATTCCCGACACGGATACAAAAGCCAGGCATCTGCTAAAACCACATGACCACAGGCCATTATTCTGAAGGTCAATGCACGACTGTGCCTGTCTTAGGTTGTCCCTCACTCGAGGAATCTTACCCGTCATTGGCTAACCAGTCACCTTCACTTGACCAATAAAAACCCACATCCATTTTACAGCTGTCAAGTACGGACACGGGCAGTGGTAACTGGCTTATTATTGTGAACAGTGGCCGTCGAGACCAATCGAAGCCATTTAGGAATACCAGATGATGGCTAGGAATCTCTTGAGTGAACAATAGTCTGTTGAGTCTCGAGGCATATAGCACTTCACAATCTCTAACTGCAGCATAAAAGCACAAATTTACCTGTTGTCAATTTGAACGGGAAAGAGAGAGAGAAAAAATACACAACTAGGGGGTCTCTGCACCTCAGCCCTCACATTCTGAGGCCCTAATATGGGAAGGATTAGAAATGAGAGATACAGTTATAAAGTAAAATCATAAGTTGTCCCGCGCTTCTGTCTCAGGCATATCTCCTCCATTCCCTCTGATACCGATCTCGTAATCTTTCCATGGGGTGCCCCCATCACAGGCTCCTCCAGCCCCGCTGCCTGGTATGCGGGTGGGGGGGTTATCCTTTCCCGTCAGGGCATGGTCGATCGTACGTCTCACAAGCGTCCTGATACATGGTATACAACAACAACCACAGGTAATAAAGATAGCAACAGAAATGCATAAACCAAGGGCCAGCTGTCCCAGCACAGTGTGCTATTCAGCCAATCTATCACTGGGTTTTTTTTTACCCCTGACTGCTCAGAAATGATGCCAGTTGTCGTTCCCCTCCCTGTCGTTATCAAAATCATAAACGGAATGGCTCTTTCTTCCCTTTTTAGATCAGGACACCCCCGCCCAAAATGCCCTATCCTTCCACAATAATGGCATCCTGCCTGTGGAGACCTTCGTCTCTGCCCCTGTCGCTCAAACTCTCTATCAAATGCTCCTCCATGTCTCTCCCTACTCCCTTCCTTCCCTGCCCTACATGCTATCACTCGCTGCTCCGGTTGCTCACTTTTGGCTGCATTCTTCCCCTAATTACCTCATCAACCGCAGCTACCATCATTTACGCGTTCTGCTCCTGTCACTCGCCCTTTCTCTCTTTACAAACACTTTCTGTGCCCCTCCTAACAATGCGTGATGACAAAATGTTCAAGAACAAACCTTTCAGCTCAGTGAGTAAACTTAGAACCTGAGCTACATATCTTCTCAAAAAACTGCAAATACACTTCCTTTCTGAAAGATAGTCCTAATTTACTAAACTAGGCAAGATTCACCTGTGATCTGTTGTTGAATCTCAGAAGAGATTAGCGTCAGGTATTTGTAACCCATACCCATTATCCATTCACAAATTAATTACAGACCCATAAGCTCCTCCATCAACAGGGGTACAGTCACCTTCCAGTTTTTTGAAATCTTGTACTAAATTCATATCCAGTACTTAATAGTGAACAAGGGGAATAAGTCTCTTACTCTTAACCACAACTAAAATTTAGTGAATGAAAAGGCTAAAGTTAATCATAGCTGTCTGTGTACAGCCTACTAGGTATGTGTCCAGATGCTTAATAACGAAGACCTGTTCAAAGTATTAAAAAGGTTTTAGCCACCATCACATCTGCATAAATGAAAAAATGAAGAGAAAGTGCTTGACTTGAAGTCTGTAGGAATATAAATGCAACATTTTAGTACACAGTGTTATATTATCAATATGGAAAAAATCCAACTGATTTCTTATCTCATCTTTCCTAGAACCGTCATAACCAAGTTTGGAATTGTGGAATTAAAATTAGGTGTTTGACCACAGTTGTATTAGGCATTGGCACAAAATCTGTGTGACCAGGACGGAATCCCTCCTGTTAGTGAATAACTGTGAAAAGTACTATAAAACAACCAGAAATTTAAATCCAGACTTTATAATACAAAAATATAATATTACTCTATCATCCAAGCATCCTTAAGACTTCAAATTTATTCCTCTTCAGAAAATCCCATTTCCCTCTAGAACTAAATTTCGAATCAACCTTGTGCAAATAAACCATTTAGCAAGATTGATACCATAATGATTTCATTCACTGTAGAGTGCGAAGCTTGAATAGATAGAGTTTCAACACCCATTCCACGCAATCAGAATCTAAGCAAAACCGATGGCAGAATATTGGCATCTCAAAATCATTGATTGCTGAGGCTAAAGCAGAAGCACGATGGATCATGTAAAAAAAAATGCTTGCCTGCAGGTCCTAGAAAAGACAGACACAGAGACCCACCAAACTTCACCCACAAAACTAAATATTAAATTGAGAGAGAAAAAAAATGCTGTTTGATTATTTTGATAAACTGCGAACAACTCCAGATGGTGCAAATGTCTTGTTAACACAAACAAAAGATCGAGAAAATAGAGATCCAAAAGTAGTTTTCTTAAGTACTGCTGGTCAATCATTACTCAATTAAAATACTTTAGGTCGTAAAAATAATCAGAGCTGTCTTACAACAATTTGTCAATTCAAGTTTAAAAACTTCTAACGCATGCACAATGGTCGAATCCAAGGTCACAGATAATAACCATGGAAACATTCGTTTATAACAATTACCCACTGTCGAACGAAACTTCGACTGTCCTTCATATATTGCTTTTATGTAAAAATAAAAGAGGTTAATAAGAAAAGTAGTTAGGGAGTCATGACTCATAAAAGAACAGAAGTTATTAGCCTTAAAAAATCATGTTAAGCTCACATAAAAAGAAATCACTTTAAACAGCAGTCCTGGAATTCAAGCTCTAAAAACAAAAAACAAGAATTCAATCACCAAGCAAACAGATGCATCTAAATCATGTTAAGTTAACATAAAACGAAATCACTTTAAACAGCAGTCCTGGAACTCAAGCTCTAGAAACAAAACTTACTCATTCAATCACCAACAAACCAATGTGCATTCAAACCAAATCACAAAGGGTTAAATGTTTTGCTAGCTATACACGCGCTCTCTCTCTGTTTGCACAGTCCTTTGTGAATCCCCTTACCCCTAACCCTTATTTCTCGCATTCCTTCTATCTATCCTTCTCTCTTGGTTTCTCTTCCCTTTGTCTTTTTGTTCACCTTCCATTTTTCTTTATCTGTCTCTTTTTGTTCTGAAACTTCAGTTCGTTATTTTGGTTAAAAGAAAAATTAACTCTGTCTGCAACTTGACCATGAAGTCACTGTCAACATAATACTGGGTCCAGGGCACTACATATTTTGGCTCTATATTGTTTTAATTTTAAAAATATCTCAATGTCGCTTATACAACTGTGAATTAAACTCAATGGGAGTTTAGAAAAAAAACACACACACACCTGGCTGCCGCAGTCCATTGAAAAAAATCACAGAAATTCACACCCACTTGAGAAAAGCAATCAAACCGCCAGCTGTGCAAACAGAAACCCCTTGTTAAAAAAATCATTATAAACCACAAGCAATTCCACCCCGGTGGGCAATGGAAACCAGAAAGGAAAGAAAAAAATTGAAAGTCAATGACTGCCTAACCATAAAAATATATACATTAAAACATATTTACAATTTATTTGGAATTTGTACTTGCTATGAACTGACACAGGGAGTACATAAAAGGGAACTTTATAGGTTCAGTAATTATGCCAAAGTTCAAAGCTTTTTTCGTAATGTTTTAAAAACTTTACTCACGCAAAATAGAGTGTCTGAGCTATAGCTGAATCCCATAATACAAATACTCCAATATCTGGACTAGAAATTGCTTCGCTTATAATCCTTATCTGCAGCTTTAATACTATATTTTGAAATTGAATCAACAATTAGTAATTTAGAACATTAATTATTAAAATCAGTTTGTATTTCATAACTGATTACTAAACTCCATATTAATTTAGTTGCTTTACTGTCCTGATTCCCACAATACAGACATCCCAAGCTTTTTTTTTTGGACCCTATCCAATAAGATGCACTCTAAACAAGATATTCTTTTGAAATATTAATTTTGTTTTCCAACGTGTTACCTGGTGTGATAAATTTTGAGCACGATTACCTACTGTCTCTTCTATATTTATAAGAACATTGGAATAGTCGGATGGAAAACTTTTTTTATAATAGAACATCAGGGCGGCACGGTGGCACAGTGGTTAGCACTGCTGCCTCACAGCGCCTGTAGACCCGGGTTCAATTCCCGACTCAGGCGACTGACTGTGTGGAGTTTGCACGTTCTCCCCGTGTCTGCGTGGGTTTCCTCCGGGTGCTCCGGTTTCCTCCCACAGTCCAAAGATGTGCGGGTCAGGTGAATTGGCCAAGCTAAATTGCCCGTAGTGTTAGGTAAGGGGTAAATGTAGGGGTATGGGTGGGTTGCGCTTCGGCGGGTCGGTGTGGACTTGTTGGGCCGAAGGGCCTGTTTCCACACTGTAAGTCTAATCTAATCTAAAAAAAACATAATCAAATCTGCCCTGTCTATCTTCAGCTAACTCTGCAGTCTCAATAGTGGGCAGCGTTAGTAAGTGGCTCTGGAATCGTGCCAATAATTCCCGTAGATAGACGTCCTCATCATCGATTTTCGTTGACAATTTGATTTTACTAAAAACATTCTCCCTTGCTTCCTCTTTTCTCTCTGTCAAATTATCTTGAATGTTTGATTGAAATTCGTCAAAATCAGCAGCTGTAAAAAACAGTTGGTCATCTGCGGGGAACCCGTTTCTGCTCCTCCACAGCTTAAGATTCTTATCCAGATTCTGTATTTTTCTTTGAGTTTCTTTAAATGTAATATATTTTTTTCAATAAGTTTCTTAACGTCTTCTAAAACCTTCCCTGCCTGTGTTATTGGGTTTGTCGTTACAGGTGCTGGGTTGGACTCATTATTTTTTAACTCCGGGGGGATGTACACAGACGCTACCAAACTGTTCAAATCCCATTGTGGTGTAAAAGTTACCACAAATTTGGTCTTCCACCCCAGTGACTCAATCGTGTCCTTACTTATTCCCTTGGTAGGGGGTTTGCCCAAGTCAATCACTTGGCGTACTAAAGTATTAGGAGACTCTCGGAGACCCTCTAGTATATTTGTCATTAATGTAACATTCTGAAAAGTCTCCTTAATCTTTTTTATAATAAGTTCTTTTTGATTTAAAGCCTGTCCTAAGACTAGGTCTAAAGTTTCTTTCTGTAAAGCTACACAGTCCAATAGCAGTTGACCCGCTAGGGTCGTATTCCCACCTAGACTGAGTCTCCACCAGGGAACTCCAGGACATTCTGTCCTGAGGTGGCGCAATTTTGGTGGTCCAAAATTTAATTCCTCCATCTTATTTTCTCTTATCTGACTCTAAGCCTGCCCCCCCTTTGTTTCTGTTTCTATCTTTCTTTGACACTTTCTCCTTTTTCTCACTGTAAGCTGTTGTCAAAAATAATTTTTTCTGCTGTCCACCATTTAAACATAAACTTTTCTCTCAAAAAATGGGGATTAACCTTATCAGTTACCAACTAATCTTTTCTCCTTTCTCAATATCTATTAAAATTCTATCCTGAAAGAAAATCACGTTAAGTATTCATAAAATTGCAATAAAAAAAACACTGAATCAAATGACAAACAACAAGTTTCAAACATAAAACCATTAACAAACAGATGAATTCAAGCCAGAGCACAAAGTGTTAAACTGCTTGTTAGCTGAGAAGCCTTCTGCTCACAGACAGACACACTGATAAAGCTTGCAGCAGTAAAATTCTCTCTCTTTTTGAGATATGACACACAGTTTCTTAATTTCACAGACCTATACAAATTTTCACACAGAGATTCTTTTTTTCTCTTAGAGATTTTTATACAAAAAGATTCTTACACACACACAAATTCTCACATACACACAGAGACTACCTTTCTCTCGCAATCAGTTTTACACACACAGAGATTCTTATACACACTTAGATCTTCACAAACACAGAAACTCTCTTACTCTCTCAGATTTTTACAAATTTAAAAATACTTAAACTCACACATTTTACACACCAAGAGACTCTCTCTCTCCCTCTCTCTTTCACAGGCACTGTCAGCTAGCGATCAGCAGCATTCACACTCTCTCTCTCCCTCGAGGGCAACAATGCAAACTTCTCTCACAGACTTTCACACACAAACTGTTCTTCTCCCACACACTTTTACTAACACCACAATACTTGTACATACATACACACCACACAGTCGATCTGTCAATAAATCTGTGTCTGTCACTGTCCCCGGTCCGCGGTCTTTTGTCTCACGCTCCACCACGGAACTCCTGGGTGTCGGGCGCACGAATGCACCACCTCGACTCCCAACAAAACCAGTCCCGATCTGCGCTCGTCCTCCGGTCAAGGGAGGTATTTCTTTTTTTTACTCACCGGTCCTTAGTGCAAGGTGGGAAGCCTTACGCTTAACCCGTTTTCGTTCTGCGCGGGGGGAAGCCTTAAGCTTAACCCGGATTCGTCCTGCGCGGGGTAAGCCTAAGCTTTACCCATAAAAATACTTTCTCTCTTTAAAACACTACCCACCTCTAGGACTTTCAGCGCCCACCTAGAGGACTTTTTTTTAAAACACTACCCACCTCTAGGACTTTCAGCGCCCACCTAGAGGACTTTTTTTTAAAACACTACCCACCTCTAGGACTTTCAGTGCCCACCTAGAGGACTTTTTCTTTTAAAACAATAATACTCATCACCCCTAGGACTTTCAGAAACCGCGCGGCCGGGATGACCCTTCACCTAGGGGACTTTTCTTCATAAATAAACGGTCCGACTCTCTCTCGGGCTGCCAAGCCCACAATTTTGGTTGGCAAAGAGTTGTGAGACGCCGAGCAAATAAGAATTTAGCGTATTCAAATCCCTACTGGAGATCTTTTTTGAAAAAGGCGCCTCCGAGCCTGATTAGAAGTGGCCGGCCGTTCGGCGACCTCTCAATCCCTGCCAACAGGCGTGTCTCCACTCCCTCCACACGTTCGGGGTCACCAAATCTGTTAGGACGGGGCTACCGTCCCGTGTTCGTTTGAAGGAGAGAGACACTGGATCTGATTCAAAATATAAGCTGGTTTAATGAGAGAGAGCCGTACACAGAACATACAGTGAGATATTTACTCTTCACTGGAGAAGGCGCGTTCTGAGCTATTGTTCTCTTTGTCTAGCTTTTAGCCCCTCACATCCCAGTGCTACATCCTTATTTGGTAAGAAGCGGTATTCTCTGATAGTATTGGTTCCAGAAGAGATAAGATTCAGTTACCTCAGTATGAGCTACGTGCAATCTAACACGGTTTCAATGTCCTGTTATCTGTTCACCCTCCCTGTGGCCCCATTATGCCATCAGTGTTTCAGTCTGTTCTTAGTGTAACATAATGGCTTACTGTTGTCTAGTGAAAGCTAACAGTTTCCAGACTTGCTAGTACTACCTTACGTGAGCACTACCTAACAATAAAGTTTCTGAACACAACCTACCCTTAATAATGCTTCCTAACACTCCTTATTTCCTTTTTGTTGTCCTCTGTTGGTCTTTGGAAGCTTCCTAATCCTCTGGGTTTCCCACTGTCCTTTGCTTTCTCTTTTATGCATTAGATGCTATCCCTGACTTCCCCAGTCAGCCATGATTGCCTCACCCTCCCTATACCAGGCTTCTTTTCCTCAGGATGAACCTCTACACTGTCTCCTGACGTACTCCCAGAAACTCCTGCCATTGCTCTTCCACTGGTTTTCCTGTTCGGCTACAAAAGCTGCTCCATAAAGCCATCTTGTAGACATTCCACAAATTCCTTTCCTTGCAATCCACTCCCAACCTGATTTTCCCAGTCTACCTGCATATTGGAATCCTCCATGATCATTTTGTAACTTTGCCTTTCCTACACATCTTTTCTACCCCCTGGTGTACCTTGCACCCCAGCTGCTGACTACCGTTTAGAGGCCTGTATATAACTCTAACTGTGGCTTTCTCACCTTTGCAGTTCCTCAAATTCTACCCCACACAGATTCTACACCATCTGACGTTACCATTTTATCAGCTTCATTCCCTGGGGTGAATCCATCTCTAATTGCACTGTCTGTGTGCTGGCCCAAGAGCTCTCCAATCAGGAATAATCACGGACAATTAAACTCCAAACTGGAGGAGGAGGCTCCGCAAAGGGATGATACAGTAGCTCAGTGGTTAGCACTGCTGCCTCTTAGTGCCAGGGAGCCAGGTTCAATTCCAACCTTGGGCGACTGTTCACACATCCTCACTCTGCGTGGGTTTCCTCCAGGTGCTCTGGTTTCCTTCCGCAGACCAAAGCTGTACAAGGTTAGGTCACGCTCAATTGCCCAGAGTGTCGATGGATGTGCAGGCTGGGTGGATTAGCCATGGAAAATGTGGAGTTACAGGTAAGGGGGTGGATCTGGGTAGGATGCTCTTCAAACGGTTGTTGTGGACTTGATGGGCTGAATGGCCTGCTTGCATACTGGAGGAATTCTATGCTTCTATGAAAGATTCCCATCCTTAATGATGATGGAGCCCAATGCATATCAACCCAAAAGAGAATGCTGAAGTATTCGTCACAATCTTTACTCTCATCCTCCTCCAGATATCTCCGTCACAGATCCAGTCATTTCGATTCACTCCATGTGATAGTGTGAAATAATTAGAGACACTGGCTTCTGCAAAGGTATGGGGATCCTGATAATATTCCGGCTCCAGAACTTGCTGTCCCCCAAGCCAAGCTGTTCCAGGGCTTATGCTCGAAACGTCGAATTCTCTATTCCTGAGATGCTGCCTAACCTGCTGTGCTTTGACCAGCAACACATTTGCAGCTGTGATCTCCAGCATCTGCAGACCTCATTTTTTACTCCCAGTACAGATACAGCACTGACATCTACCCGATAATGTGGAAAATTACCCGGGTATGTCCTGTACATAAACAGCAGGACAGATCCAACCCGGCCAATTCCTGTCCCATCAGTCTCCCCTCGATCCTCAGTAACATGATGGACGGGGTCAGTAACAGAGCTATCAAGCAGCACCTGCTCAGCAATGACCTGCTCAGTGACCCCCAGGTTGGGTTCCCCCAGGGTCACCCAGCTCCTGACCTCATTCCAGCCTTGGCTCAAACATGGACAAAATAGCTGAATCCCAGAGGGGAGGGGAGAGGGACAGCCCTTGATATCAAGGCAGCATTCGACCGAGTGAGGCAACAGGGGGGCTTTAGTCAAGCTAAAGTCAGTGTGTATCATGGGACAAACTCTCTGGTGGTTCGAGTCATACCTGGCACATGGGACGATGGTTGTAGTTGTTGGAGGATCAGTCATCTCAGCTCCAGAACATCTCTGCAGGAGCCCCTCAGGTTAGTGTCCTCGGCCCAACCACCTTCAGCTGCTTCATCAATGACCTTCCCTCCACCATAAGGTCCGAAGTGGGGGATGTTCCCTGACGATTGCACAATGTTCAGCACCATTCACGTTTCCTCAGATACTGAAGTAGTCCGTGTTCAAATGCATCAAGAAATTTATTTCAATGCAAGTGGTCTTATAGCTGAGACAGGTGGGAACGTGGGACTGGGACCTCATAGCTATTACAGAAACATAGCTGAGGAAAGAACAGGTCTGATAGTCCAATGTACTGGGGTTTAGATGCTATAGGAAGGATAGAAAGGGAAGTGATATTCTTGATGAAGAAGGACATTACTACTGTATTTAGAGAGGATATTTCTAAGGGATTGTCCAGTGAAGCCACACAGGTGGAATACAGAAATAAGAGGGGGATGATCCCCTTGGTGGGATTGTGCTGCAGGTCCCTCGATAGTCAGATGGAAATTGAAGAACAAATATGTGGAGAGGTCTCAGATATATGGAAGAATAATCAGATTGTAATAGTAGGTGATTTTAACTTTCAGAACATAGACTGGGACTGTCATAATGTTAAGGGTTTGAATGGTGAGGAAATTCTTAACTTTATTAAAGAAAAAATTCTTTGTCAATATGTAGATGTAGATGTACCTGCTACAAAAGGAGCAAAGCTTAACATTCTCTTGGGTAATAAGGCAGGGCACGTGACTGAGGGGTCAGGAAGGGAGCACTTTGGTGTCAATGATCATCATTTTATGAGTTTAAATGGTTATGGAGAAGGATAGGCCTTGTATAAAAGTTAAAGTTCTTAATGGCAGTAAGGCGAACTTTGATGAGATGAGACAGGAATTTCCAAGAATTAATTGGTGTAGACTGTTCACAGATAAATGGATGACTGGCAAGTGTGAGACTTTCAAAAGTGAGATAATAAGAGTTCAGAGGCTGTTCGAGTGAAAGGTAAACTAGTAACAGGAGGAAATATTGGATGAATAAAATATTGAGGCTCTGGTCAAGAATGAGAAGGAGTGATATATGTTAGGTGTTGTCAACTGGGATCACGTGAACCTCTTGAAGAGATTCAGAAACCTCCTATACCTTGTCTGGGTTCTCTAGCTACTGATAGAGTGCACCCCTACTGTCACCAGTGTCAGCATGGTTTCATCAAGGGCAGGATGTCCTTGACAAATGTGCTGGAGGTCTTTGAAGATGTAACCAGCAGGGTAGATAATGGGGATCCAGTGGATGTGGTATATCTAGACTTCCAGAAGGCATTTTACAAGGTGACGCGTAAAAGACTGATCCAGAAGGTTAGACCCCAGGGGGTTATGTATTGGCTTGGATAGAGGATTCGCTGACTGACAGAAAGCAGAGGGTTGAGATCTCTGGATGGTGAACCATAAATAGTGGGGTGCCATTCTCAGACCTGAACTATTTACCATCTGTATAAACTATCTGCAAGGAGGGACAGAGTGTAATGTATGAAAATCTGCAGATGATACTAAACAAGGTGGGGAGGCAGGCTGTGATGAGGAGATAAAGAGTTTAAAGATGGATATTGATAGGTTGGGAGAATGGACCAGAATCTGCCTGATGGAGTTTAATCTCGGGAAGTGTGAGGGTATCCATCTTGCTGGAAAAAGTAAAGGCAAATTATTATTTAAATGAGAAGCAGTTTCAAAATGCGTTAGTGCAGAGGGATCTGGGTGTCTGTGTGCATGAATCACAGAAAGTGGGTGAGCAGGGAGGTGCAGCATATAATAAGAAAGGCAAATGGAATCTAGACATTTAATGCAAAAGGACTGGATTATAAAAGTGAAGAAGTGTTGTTCCAATTGTGTACAGTGTTGGTGAGACCCACACCTGGAGTATTGGGTCCAGTCATTGCCTCCTCACCTGAGGAAGGATGTGGTGACACTGGAGACAGTTCAGGGAGGGTCACCAGGTTGATCCCAGGGATGAAAGGGCTGTCGTATGAGGAGCGGATCAATAGCTTGGCCTTGGACTCACTGGAGTTCAGCAGAATGAGGGGATGGATCTGACTGAGGGATTTAAAATGCTGAAGGGGATTGAGAAGGTGGTCATTGAACAGATGGTCCCTCTTGTGGGATAGAACAAAGAACATAGAACAGAGAAAAATACAGCACAGTACAGGCCGTTTGGCCCTGATGTTGTGCCGATCCAAGCCCACCTAACCTACACTAGCCCACTATCCTCCATATGCCTATCCAATGCCCGTTTAAATGCCCATAAAGCGGGAGAGTCCACCACTGCTACTGGCAGGGCATTCCATGAACTCATGACTCGCTGAGTAAAGAATCTACCCCTAACATCTGTCCTATACCTACCACCCCTTAATTTAAAGCTATGTCCCCTCGTAATAGCTGACTCCATACGTGGAAAAAGGTTCTTATGGTCAACCCTATCTAAACCCCTAATCATCATAGTATTAAACAAGAGGTCATGTATATAGAGTGAGAGAAGGTAGGTTCCAAACTACATCACTCAGTGGAATCTGTGGAACTCCCTGCC